>NW_020536777.1:0-22514 GCF_003426905.1 Ctenocephalides felis
TCGATAAGAATCACATTGATAAGGAAACGAAGGCATTGTCTGGCGCCAACTATTCGACTTGTTGATTCATTAAAAATTATCATTACGGTGTTCAACCATCTTATTACGTTCTTGCATGGAGTGTTGTCTGATAATTAACTATTCAAGGTACCAGATACTAGATTACATCGTTTATGTCACCCATGTCTAAACTGTACTTAAAATCTATGCTAAATTTATATATTGACCTTTTATATCACCAGATGGTAACATTTATTATATATATTATAACACATGGCATACATGATAAGGACCTACTGTGAACCCAGATATTTTAAAAAAATCTTCCAAGCATCATTAGTACTGGCATAATTTAATTGATGTTAATAAAAATAATTACAAATAACAATAAATTAGTCCCCAGAAAACATGACAAAACTGCTCTCAAAATAAGACGCTTGAAATAATTATGGAGACAGGACTGTGACAATGACTCTCAACATCTGACTAGGATTGTGATTATTCCTCTGTTCATGTTATACAGCTGCGGAAACATTACTAAAGCTAGCCAATTTTTAAATAAGGCCACTGTGTCAGTATTTTCCCCAGGACAAAATGTGTTAAATATTTTAATTTCTGAATTATTTTATTTAAATAAAAGTTCAAATATTTTTTTAATGCACGTTTGCTGATCTAAGCAGAATGGGCGATATTTTATTTCATTTTTGTCATTCTATATTTAACTCTCATATGGCGTCGGTCAAATTCGTGAAAAACTCCCACGAAGGCGTTTCATCATATTTGTTGAGTAAACAGACATACAAGAATACAAATTGACGCCTTTGAGATATGTGAAATTTAAGTAGTAAATTGTTGTAAGTAGTAAACTTGTTAATGGAATTAGATTTCGATAATGTTTATTTTTTAACTTCGGTCTGTGCTCGTTTTATATTTGCAATATGAGATATGGTCAAAGATCTCGCAAACTTTTGATTTTTTTCAAATGCATAGAGATTCAGGAAAACCGCAAATAATTATATGTTGTAAGTTTTTTATGGTACAATTTGGTACTATTTTTATGGTAACATTTATGGTACTACCATCAGTTCGTATTTGGCTGGTATAGTCCCGGATTTCCACCCTGTACTCTGGGTTGTTTTTAAAAGCAATATTTGGCCCGGTTTTAGATCTTTTGTCCCGGATTGTCCCGTGTTTATAGGTTTAAATTGTATTTTCGCAATTATTTGGTAAGAAATTACAATTACCCATCAAATATCTGCATGTCATATATACAACTTGTTTGCTTATGTGAAACAATACGTTATGAATTTCCGAATGCAAAATTTCAAAGATGGGTTAATTATTTTTGAAATTTACTTTCACAATTTACAATTTCACGAAAATTATCAAAAATTATGAAACCGAAAATTGAACAAAATTTCATACAAGACTTAAAAGCGAAATTAAAGTAATTCTGGTAAATGTAATTCATTAAAAAACTTATTTTTATTGTAATCTACAATAGCATTTGCTATTTTTATATGAGAGCTATTTAGCATAAACTACCCCCCGTTACCGTCCCGGATTAACGCAACTAGAAGTTTCCGCTTCGGTTTTTACATAAAAAATATGGTGACTTTAATTGTACACACCGATAGATTTCGATAAGTGAACCCCGATTAAACAGTTTTTTTTTAAATATTTATATCTAGTTCGCAAGTGTGGATAACGCTTATATAGACAATTCATTTCTAATATTACGATATAAATTATTTCCCACTCTACCGATGTGAGAATATTCCCAATGAATTACGGGCGCTTGATAAAAACACGATGCTCTTATTGACTTGTGCTCGGCGAAGGTCAATTTATAAATGCGGTCGATTAATCAACAACATTAAATTATAGCCTTATGAAGTGGCCTCCCTGTACATCTGTTCTAGTTGTTGATGGAATCTGCGTACCACTTGCAGGTATATCGATCAATATTTTAGGAAATATCGACAAATCGGTATTAAATGCAAGCGATGTCAACCCTTCGTGCAACTAACATTACAATAAATTATATTACATTAGAATCTTATTACCTTTCTCCATCACAAGGAAAATAGTAAGCATCTGTTTTTATTTGTTGCTATCAAATGCTATTAAAAAGTAAATGTTTATAATTTTCTATGAAAGTAAAAACAAAGTAAAAATTTTGTGAAAGTAAATATTTAAATAAGTTTTATTTGTTTAAATATATTATTATAAATTAATTACATTTGCTAATGTTTAATCATATGCAGCCAGAATAATTAATTGTGTTGAATGATTGCATTATTAAAACTATCTTGTTATTAGAATGATATCATTTCCATAAATGAACTATTTTACGAATGCATATTTAGCAATTTTGCTCATTTTCGTAATAATTTGCTTATGGAAACATGGTACAGAAAGAAACTAAAATTATATAAGTTTTGAACAATAAATATTGGGAAATTGTAGTAATATTGGTAAATTTTGCATACAAAGCGAAACAAATTAATATTTTTAGTAATTTAGTACTATAAAATTAGAAGTACACAAATGTGTTACCAAAAGCAGCAGCCACTGTTTCGTTACATAAGGGTGGCACGAAATAATTTTGCGCCAGCAATATGTTGACAAAATTCCAAGACATTAAGCAAGTTATTTTCAGTCTTTCATTGATGTCTTGCTAGAAGTTTGCTAAACTATGTTATGTCTTAAGCTGAGTAGAACGTATTTTTAAAGGTCTTCCGTTACATATTGTAGTTCAAGGGTGCAGAAGAAAATTGAGAAGGCATATATTTTTCACAATCAAGTCTGAAGAAAATATTTTTCCAAACCAAATATTGGAACGTGCGATAGGTTAACCATTGTGATGTTTCTTTTAACTACAAAGTAATTCACGATATTAGATTTTTTGCTCCTCGGTGGAAATTGTTGCACAACATGAACGTGTAACGGCCATTGGTGCTACGACGACGTTGAGACGATAAAATCACTTAGAAAACACTGCCGTGGTTCATTAAAAGTAATTATATTTGAACTATAGCGTAACACAAGTACCTATAAATATATTTATAATTGTTGCAGTCACGTAATCCGAAATGTTATGATCACGTGACAGCGGCGAGTTTCAAGTCAAAAGTCACACTAATAAAAGAAAAATGACTAAATGTCTAAATATAAAAATTAAGTAGATTGCAGTTACTAGCTTTACTAGGATAAATGTCATGTTGAACCAAGTTCGCCTAAGTGAATTGAAATATTTAATATTTTCTTATTGAACTGATCAGTTCTATATGAAGAGCTTGGTGATCCACTTTAGCGGATTAAACAGGACCAGATATAATTATTGGCGATAGCAGACCGATATAATAGACGATATATAGTCAAATTGTTTTTTTATTGATAAGACGATCATGAAAATTGATAGATGTTACTTGTTATGTTATAATGAATAGTTAATTAGTTAATACTCCGGATTATACTGATCTTACTTGGTTTTTGTTCATACTAATTTACAAAGTTTTCATAATTTAATGTTTTATTAGCGAAATTTATTAACCAAGCATGTACCCGTGATTTAGTTGAGTCGAGTTAAAGGAATCTGGAATTTCTTAGAAAGATGGATCAATTATTGAGGGATTCTTTTATATTTTGAAGGTATTGAAATATATTTATGCTAGTGGACAAATTGCTGATACTTCCCGTACTGTAATAAAAATCTTGGTACGGAACCCAAAAAAAAAAAAAAAAATACAAACAATGTTCACACATTATTAAAATCTCTATAAAATATCTGGTAATTTGATGTACATATGTCCAATAAACATTTTTGACCGCCAAATGGCATTTTTTTAACTTATTTTTATTGAGAGTCCATAACCGCTGGAACTGCCTTCCCAAAAATTTAATCAGTGTTTTATCTTGTCAATACAAGTAAAATGTTTTCACTAATCAGCACGTCTCGTCTCCTTATCAATACGAATAGAATATTTTTGAATTATTCAAATCGGTTGATCAGTGTTCCCGATCCGTTCCGCACACACACATTTTTTACATATATACGCATACATCCATTTTTTCTAAGGTATGCCAAAATATTCAAAAACCTCTGAAACGTCAAAACGAAAAAAAGATATATAAACTTCCAGTTAATAATCTTATTAGACGGGATGAGCCTTAGGCGTTAACACTTATATTGAGTTGGATGAAATTCATGATAAATTTGTGAGGGAATAATCTTTGACGTTGTCTTCTATCATTTCTCTAATTTTTTCGTTTGTTGTGCTCTCTGTTGTTCTTAAGTCGTATAAGTCTTCTTGCCGGAAGGCGTTATGTTTGTATTTATATGTACATTTAAAGGCTAAAGCATTAAACGAGCGTGATATGCGTGGCCAACTACAATTCCGGGCGACTGCGAGGTGAGCGATTAAATCCTCACATAATTTTGGGTCTTAATTTATTACGCAACATTAATCTACGCCTGAAAAAACGCTATATATCATTTCCTCTCCGACGATTACAAGCGAATAGTGAGTTGTAAGAATCAAGATAATTCACGTGAAAAACTTGTACTGATAGTACGAACAGGGCAATAGAGTATAACGAAGCCAGGTCGATATAAACGATACATTTTATACTTAAAATTCGTATTAAGTTATAATTTTTTTAACTTTTAACCCGTGAAATACATGTCTTTTTTGCGACGAAATTTCAAATTTTTGTAAGTGTAATTTCACTAAACTTCTGGAAAGGAGAAACTTGGTTTCGCGAAAATAATGCTATTCTCTAATTTTGTTTTCTCGACGTTTCAAGTCATTCTGAATCGAGTGAGACCAAATTTGGAAAAGGTATATGTGTGTGTGTATGTACGTGAGCCAATATTTGATCATTCGTCGACGTTTTCTCAAGTACGATGTAGCTTGATAAGGATTGCCAGTTTTGTGCGACGATCAGCCAAGCCGTTTCTTTCTAATTAGCAATAAAGTGTTAAATTTTTTGTGCACGTTTTACTCCAGAATCTTGAATCGATTTTGAATGAATCGCTGTTCGAAAAATATTATTTAGGAATCGCTTTGATTTATTTTTAATAAAGATCGGCCAGGCCGTGTCTTTGTAATTAAATGAATTTTTTTGACGATTTTGTAGAAACTTTATAACTTTAGATATCGTAGTTTAAAATATAAATAGGCTTACGATAAGCTGTTGAATTCTGAAAATTCATCAAAGATTAGAATTTCACCATGCGTTTGCAATTCTAACTAGAATCTAGGCTGAACATCTATATGCATCATCTATATGTAGTTGGTAGCTACTGATTACAGTTGACGACTATTTTTAAATATAATAATACATAGATGAAATGATGTGTTCAACAAATTTATTTAATATTATATTATTACAGATATTATAAGTGTGTTTCAAATATGAATCAATCAATTGAAAATCAATCGTATTGATTAGTTTTCAGTGAATGCGAAAATTTTATTTTTTGAAGTTAGGGCTGGATCTCAATTCTTATTAAGTTGATTATGTATAAACGTGTCGGGAACTTCATGCAATTTGCCTTGAGGCAAAATTCCATTTTTAACTATTTTTGTTCAGTTTAATAGTATTTTTTATATATTTCAAATTAAAATTTTACTAAATCACATAATGATGATTCATTAATCCCCGCATAAAACGATATAAATTAAGGTGGAAAAATTTATAAATTAATGTAAAAAGCAGTTTTATTATATGTAGTTGGAAAAGTTTAGTTTACATTGAAGGGAGAATGATAACGAAGAAATTATTGCTTACATAGACAAAATTACCTATCTTATTACACACGTATTTTTTATGTAAAATATAATGCATCAATGTATAAAATATAATAATCAGTGATTTGATAACGAAAAACACGAAGAAAGTATATCTATGTTTACTATAATGTATGTACATATGTATATTATTATATGTATATATATGTACATTTATATATGTATACAGTATACTTTGTAGCATAGCGGTTAAGCGTCCTGCTAAGCGTGTCAAGGTCATACATTCAAACGCGCTTGGACAGTCTCATATTATGCAGTGGTGATATCCATTTTCACTTGAAAGTATAGATAAAAAATGTTTAAATTTAATAACATGCTTTGCCTGTCGTATGAGATGGCAATAGGAAATTTTATACATTGTACCCTTCTAACAAAACACTCACACACACATATATGAGCTTGGCAAGTAAGTAAGTGCGGATTTTTGATAGTTTTTTCATCGAACTAAATAACTTTATTCTTTATTTTTTGAGCAGCATAATTATCTTTCTTTCATAAAACTTCTAGATTTTTATTAGCAAAACTCTGAATCAGACACAATTTTGCAACATCTACATTATTGATTTCTTTTTGATTCAAAGATTCCTGTAAAGATTCAAACTAAACGTAATAAAATGGTGTGAAGTCAGGTCTATTTTATAAGGTAGACATGGCCAAACATTCCAACCGAACTGGCCAAGATATGGTCACAAAGATATATGAAGTTAATAATGGAATAATTCAGTTTCGATTTTAAAATTCAGGTCGCGTTTTTCAACTTCATTGCTTAAATTTGTTAGTTGTTTAATGTAGACATCAGCATTGATTGTTGGTTCAAAGTAGTCAATTCCTTTTTAAATCATCTTTCCGAATTCTGGCGCATAACCTTTTCCTTTTAAGATGCTTTTCTACCTCTGATTTGATTTTCTATCTGTCAATGCGTGCCAAACGAAAACTACGCAATTCACAAAAAAAGTTTTTTTTTATAGATCGGCAGCTGAATTCACTACTATCCAATTACAAAAAAAGGTTTTTACAGTTGGACTATGCCAGCAAATCTAAAAATTTAATAGCAACCATTATTCGTATAATAACGACTAAAACCTTTGCTTATTTCGTGCTTCTTGTTTCCATGGAAACCGCCGCTAAGTATTACTTCATGGGGGGGAGGCTCTAGAACTCTATAATGTTCACTTGTCAGAATTAAAATTTCGTCCTTATTGGTTCCATTCGCTCTTCTTCTTACCGAAGATTGCAAGTCTTTTAGAACGTCGGTTCCAGTTCGTCTGTTAGAACTTCGGTTCTAAAAATATCTAATTTTTTTATTAATTAATTACAATTTACAATCCATGCATTTCAGCTTAAATTACGATTGATTGCTTTTATTTGCTATTTCCAGTACTTCAATACTGAAACTGAGTTATGATATTAAAATAACCAAATTTTGTTTGTTAATATATGCTCTTGAATGTAAATGTTTCCTAAATGGAAATTTATAACCATTTTCCTACATCAGCAAACAAGTGAGTTAATTGCGGCACAACAACTTTTCAACATACCGGACGTGTGGAATGTTCACGTAAATTATGTCCTGACCGACAATACTCCATTTATTACTCCGAATCCCAACGGCAGCAGCAAACTCAGCTGCTGAGTAATAATAATGTCTTGTGAACAAACGTTTTAAATTAACGAAAAAGTTGAGAAAATCTTATGTATTGTAATTGTAAACAAAAATTTCGACATAAATAAACAAAAAAGTATCAGGACGACGATTCTGGTTCAACAGACCATTTCAAAATGTTAGCTCGAGGAGAAGTATTTTGAATCGTAATTTGAACAATTGTCTATCCTGTCATACTGTCCTTACATACGATGGATTATTTATAAAATCATACAAAAAAGAGCGAGTATCACAACCGTCCACATCCCCAGGTCGGTTGTAACAGGCATAAAATTAGGCTAAAAAAATATGTTTAAACACCAAAATAATTTATAACGACTTTTATTGTCAGAAATATGTAACACAATGCAACATAATCATTTAAACAATCACAAAATGTATGAATATATTGTAACAATATATAACAATAATTATTTTACCTTAAACAATGTTAACAATTTGGCTCACTTTCCTTCATATAACTAATAAGTCACTATCACGACTAGTGTTAACATATTCTTCTTTAAAATCAGTCAAAAATGTTGTTAAACTAATAATTATCAGTTTACAAATCAGTTAAATATTGTACTTAACTATTTGTCAATTTACTGAGATCAGAATCATCATTACAATGATAAATAATGTAATTATCACCTGCGCATTTTACATGGAACTAGAGCCCGCATGTGCCACCTTGATCCATTTTACGCCACCCTTACTTTCAGAATATGAGCTTCCACACATCAGAAAGAAATTCTTTTCTTGTATATGTTTTTTCTTTACCTTTCTCCTTCGTATTTTGTTTTAGGTAAGTGAGCTTTACATGTTCGGCATTTCCTAAAGCTTACTTTTGGAAACGAATCATCGTTATGATCGAGCTAAATTATTTACGCAAAAACTAATTGCTTTTAATGGACTTATAGCACAATAACAAACAAAGTAATAATAAACAAAAATGTTTACTTTAGACTCTTTAAAAACAATGCGATCTACAGATTACCTTAATGTAGAGTGCTGACTCAATGCAATAATGGTAACTTGTTCGAACACACATGTTCTTGTACCCCTTAGATACCCTATCTTAAAATCAGTATACATAGTTTAGCTGTCTTAACGTACCCAGTATCCCCTACTTTTTCATTTTTTACTAAATTTGTGGGAGTAGTAATGGCTATATAAGTATAAACTCCCATCATATAAAAATATATAAATTTTATTCATTATAAAATATTCTGATATGAAAAATATAAATGACAAGTCCAATTGTTTTTTTACAAATCACTAGCCTGCTTGATTTCCCCACACACTTTGTTGAGATTTGTTGAGTTAACGGACAAGGAGAGGTTGAATTGCATTCCAATAAAAAGCTTAGGCTCCAAATTATTTTTTTCTGTCAGCAATAAACACTGAGGTCTGGGTATACCAAATGAGTAACCACGGAAGTCCGGTTCAGATAGTAAGTGCGTTAACTATGATGAACCGAGGACTGGACGTACCTTAGAAGTCGTCTCTGAAGACCAGTGATTATGGTGCTGCGTAAAAATCTATATTCTTCAAAATCCTCGAAAAATAAAACTCCTTCTTTATCTTCATCTCCATCGTCGTGAGTCACCAATGTGGGAGTAGTAATGGATATATAAGTATAAACTCCCATCATATAAAAATATATAAATTTTATTCATTATAAAATATTCTGATATGAAAAATATAAATGACAAGTCCAATTGTTTTTTTACAAATCACTAGCCTGCTTGGTTTCCCCACAAATTAATTTGACATCTACATGTGCTTACATGTATTGTTTATTGAAACGATTTCAAGATAATTTTTGTATTTCGATAATTTTTTTTACCGTTCATGAAAGCTGTGGAAATATTATTTCCATGTCGTTCTTTTGCATAAAGCACGGCACCACGGTCGTTCCTACCTACTGTTTGCAGCGACTTCGCTATTTATTAAATGTGTTCGCGGCTACTTCTGTTGTGCACTCTTAGCGGTAATTGCGAAGTAATTCCCACATTGATCAACTCTTCTCGAATGCCCCCTTGCGTGCCATTGACGTTCTTTGTCGGCAAAACTGTCGAACGCTTCAGTCTTGCTTGCCTGCTGCTATTCTTAACTTTTCTATTTTCTCGCAATTACAAATAAAGAAAAAGGAATTTTCAAAGAGCATAATTATTTCCCACTAGACATGTGAAAGTATTTTATATTTATTAACAAACATATTTTCTGTGGTATTTTACAATTAAAATAGGTTATAACATTATTCTAAGTTTTACGTAAAATGATTATATTCACTTAAATAGTGACATATTGCTTCTGAAAAATAAGAAATGTTTATTGTTTATTTGAAGTTATAGACTTGTGACATATGTGAAAGCTCGGTACTTCCGGAAGTACCATATTAAAAAAAAATCTTGAGTAAAATGCATATATATTCTATGAGGATTCATATGTAATTGATTTTTAAATGCAAAAGATAAAATAAACATACTACTTTTTAACTTCAATTATAGAAATCGTTCAAAAATCTAAAATTTTACAATTACCTTTTTTTTTAAATAAATTCTAGCTAAAATTTTAAAACTCCTCTTATATATATGTACTTCAAATATATAATTTTAACTTTGCAATTTAGTTTAAATAATTCTGCGAAACATGAGATAAGATATAACTCTATTACTAACTTTCATTATAACTTATAATAAATTTTGTTTACTTTTCATGTAAACTTGTATAAACGTCGTCCAATTTATAAGCTATGACATGTTCTTTTCGTATAAAATACGAATAATGAAACCTGCAGTATTTATAATTATCTATTCTTCGAATATTTCGCACCGTAAGTGCGGAAAATTCCAGCAATTCGCCTTAAGGCACGATGCAATATATCACTAGTTCATATTTTGAGATTTTATGAGGTTTGTATAGTGATTTTTATTGGATGATTATTGTTTCAAATTTCATTCACATAATGGAAATTCATCATATTTGGAACATCTCATCATTTACATATGTGAAATATCTCAACCCTATTAACAAAACTACATTACAAGAGGGTGACAATGATTCAAACTTGTCCCCTGCGTTTAAATTTTCTCGAACAACGGTTGTTCTTTAGTCAGTTTCTCGATTCTCTTGCTTGATCCTAAGGGTCAATAGTTGTTTGACCAGTGGTATATTTCTGATAGTGAAGTTGTTTCATTCGCTTAGATTTTGTGTTACATACCAGGATCAGGATTTCATATTGTAACAAGGGTCAGAAATAGTACACATTGCTGATATTTTGTAACTCCAATCTTGATCTATAATTTCACTTCTTTTTTTTCATTTTAAATGTCAAGTAAGCTTTACCGTGGCTTAGTAGCTATAGGTTGCCATTCAAAGGTTCTAGGTTTGATACTCGCCTCGGACAGCTTGATGCCAAGCACTAGTGACATCGGTTTTGATTTAAAAACACATAGCAACATATTTTCAAGTGAAAAATAGCCGTTACCCGGCATTACTGCATCAACTAAAAATCATCAGTATCAGAATTTATAATAAGAAATTAAGAGATAGGACAAACTTGTCAGTTGTCATATAATGCAACATTATTAGGAAGTACAATAGTTAATGGACCGGTAAAGTTCTGATTGCTGTTAATATGAGAAAATGACATGGTGTTTTTTGTTTCTTAATGATTTTTATTTATACAATGATATTATAACCAGTTTCAATCGCTTTTACTCATTTTTGGTTCATTGGCTACCAACAAGATAATACTACAAAAACCATTTTATCCATATAGTACGGACATAATGAGATGCTAATTTTTAATAAAGTATAATTCACAAATAAATCGTATTGCTGTCTTTGGGACCTTAACACATAAAGCATGAACCCAAAGGGTACAAGTCACACGTAGTAACCAACCTGTGCCGGCCTCGAACAGAAAAAAAGGGTTTTGCAACAAACGCAAGTCTCTTCTCTATACTGGTAGATAATGCTTGCGAAATAGTGCTGTCATTTTGTCTATTGTATAAGTATATCATTTTGGCCAATTTTGAACAACAGTGAACAATTAATCAAAATATTACTAAAACGCTGATTATTGCAATAAAATTGATCGAAATCAATAGTATTGGCATGAGTCAATTGATTTTAATTGAAGTAATTACAGTTATCAATAAATAGGTTGTCAAAAATATGAGAAATACACCCTTAATATGAACTTGACAAGACTGTGACAATGCCGCTCAACATCTGACTGGCTTGTTATTATGGCTTTCTTCATGTTCTAGGGTCGCGGATAAACGTTATATATTATTTTGTCACCATTTTCTTTAATAGTAAAAATGGATTATTTAATGATATTTATGAATATTTTATTATAAAATATATAAATAAAATTCTAATTTATTTAGTATAAAGCATTATTTTCGTTACTTGTCGTGTTCGATTACATTGAATAGCACATTGTTGTAAATATATTCTTTTATAAAGTTTAATATTTAAATATAATTCAAGCTAAACTTAAATGCGTGAAATGAATGTGGGTCCCTTGAATCTTGAATCTTGAAATCTGTTCATCGTTGAAACACGCCATCCGAAATCTGTCCGAGCCCGCGCCGGAGCCAAGCCAAGCTAACGAACGTTGCACGCTCGTTTCTTCGCTTCCATATCGTTACCGGGTCGTGGTTCGTGCACGGCGCGCAGAGCAGATACTTGTAAAATTAAATTTATGTGCTCGCGTCACGCAATTTTTTGTTAAATTTTATCGCTCTTTATCTCAGAACTGTTGATAGAAGAATGCTTGTGTAATGTGGATATCAGTGTGAAGTTTTCACATAACAAATTATGTGCTTGCTTTCGAATATTTTACTTTTTATTACGGTAACTTTTTATTGTTACATGTAAAATGACTCATTCCATTCTACTGAACAAAATAAACATATAATTATAACAAGAAATTACCTGAAAATGTTTTCGTATTTAATGAGATTAAATATGCGCATAGTTAAGTATGCAAATTAAATTTTTGTTTAATATTATACATTATGAAGTCGTTCGAGTAATTAAATCCGCTTCGATAACCGCTTATCACATGAAAAATTATAAATTAAAGTAATAATCGTTTTGTTTATTACCACAATAATTAATTTATTTCAGAACAGTTGATTTATTGTTGTAATAAACATTGTAAATCTGAATTTTGTTAAACGAAATAATAGCGTTGCATACAGGTCTTTACCTTACTCATCCTTGTGGATTAATTACTTGGAATGTCTGTACTTGGGCTCCTGCGGCCCGTTATCATATTTCGTAGCATTATGATTACAATGATTATGTCCGACATTACTTCGGGGTATATATGCGCTATTATTTTCGGTATAAAAGGATGCTGTCTCCCTAGGTGTCTATTTTCGTGAGAGGTCGAACGGGGTTTTCTTTCCGCCTGGTGCGGCTTTCCGGCTAATGCGTGTGGCGCAGGTGCTCTACCATCGCAATGTTTAGTATACGACGTGTTTACGCCCTCCATGTTAAAAGTGCGTGCATTATGATAGAATGGAAGAGACAAAGCTTTTCGGGCCTCACTATTTTATTCAGTCTTGTGCATTGCTTTTAGAATACAATTTATGATAAATATATTTATCATTTGAGTTATGAATGATAAGTCGCAAATAGACTAATGCCATTTATGACGATACTACTAAAATATACAGAAAACTTTAACCTTTCTCTGAGTCTACACTAAAAACAAATTTTGCCGTCATTCCTAGTGCACTAGGTTCCGGGTTCGATCCCGCTTCCAGTAACCTTTTGTCAAGCAGTAGTGAATTGAAAATTTAGATAGCAATATGTTAACAGCAATTTGTCATCTGCAAAACTGACGTAGTATTGAGTCAAATTAGCCAGTTTATGGAACTAACAATTAAACATTTTATGGAACTCCTATGTTCTGATTGCTGTTCAAAACAATAAAAAAAATCCTTGTATACCGCCTTCAAAAATCTTAAATATTGTTTTTTATATGATACGATTGTCTTAATAATGTATATAAAATATAATTCAATTCCCTGAGCGCCTTACATAATTTTCAATATGAATTAATTATTTATATTTATTGCGTTTTGTTGTTTTTTTGTTTTGTTTTTTTTTATTATTTTGTTTTTCAATTTTTCAATTAGAACTATATATACTCTATGAACTGTTGTGATGTGAATTCTTGATTTAGTGTTAATTGAATGCAACTCAATGATGGACTATTGTCTTTGATATGATTTTTGTTCGATTTTTAAATGCAGTGCTTCCGAAAGGCTATTTAATTTCGGGATAATATTTCTAAGAAATGTTATCGCAATAATACATTTATTTTTCTCAAGTTTGAGATACCTAATTATAAAGAAATGATCCGTCAACAAAAATAATCATGATATGGGACCGTTGCGGGAATTTGATAACTGAGTTCAGCGTTATGTAAGTCAAGAACAAGGCGTCGAATTCTCTGGTAACCGTATTGTGCTGATAAGAACTTTCCCATGCGTCTGCGTCGAGTAAATTGAGGGATTACCATACTTTAGTATTGTTACTACAAATGCCTCATTTTTGGAAGTAAAAATATACTATGTTTCAAAAGATGCTAACATCTTGAATTAGCCCTTTTCGTGTGGTTTGTCCACTCTCAGCCACGAAAGCATTTTTACCGTTCCGGTATAAACTTGTCTACACATCCTAAACTTCTGCGTGTTCGGCTCTATGGACGGAAAATAATTCCGAGTACTGCGATACCCATCTCGCATTTTAATTCAACTCAAAAAGGGTTATCAGGTATGACAATATCACTTTCTTAGTTCTAAATGCAGTGAAACGATTCAAAATTGCAATCAAATAATCATCGATATTATATTTACTGTAGAATTTCCACCGATGATTCCAAGAATTTTGTAGGTTCTTTCTGCTGCTAATCAAAGCTGTTATATGCTAAATTCTCTTGGTTATGGCATTATCAATTTGGTACAGTTGAGTCCGACTAATATTTATGTTTGTAATAAATATGGCCATTTCTGTGGTCTAGTAGTTACTTTTGTTCTTCCAACTAGAAGGTTTCATGTTCGATATCTGTTTTGGACAGGCTGATGCCAACCGGTGGAGACATCGGCTTTCACTTCGAAATATAGATAGCAATAATTCTCCAAGTAAAAGTAGCCCTTGCGCGGCTTTGCGGCATCAAATTAAAACACCTCAAATAAAGATAGACCAAAAGGTGGGTTTCTTTCTGAAAAAGCTTCCAAGTAAGGAAAATCATCATAGCATCTGATTATAAAAAAGTATTACTTTAATTACATAGTCACATAGGGAGAAAAAATGTTTTCCGTACATAGATCGTCACAGTCGGAAGCACAAACGCTTGACAAGAAAATTTCTTCGGAGAATGTGCAACATCAGCTCATGCAATCTTGAAGATAGTGTATGCATTTCATAAGATACATTCATTAAGCGTACAACTGGACAGTGCATCACACTTGTCACATACATGTTATGTTTACGATTTTAACGTCAGATATCGCCACTAGTGCTTGCAGTTGAAATAAATAAATAAATAAATTAAGAATTGAATCGGAAATCGGAATAGAAATATAAATGGTGTGCCTGTGTGCTTCAGTATATAAATGCTTTGTACGCCGAATTTATAATACACCGACAATTATTAATTGACTTCTTGACATTTATTGTATACGATGAGAATTTTCTTGTATATTTTAATTTTTCAATAATCTGTACTATTTTTTTCATTAGGTTCGTGCAATTTATTTTAAATTAAATTTATATGGTTGAAGCTGAATTTTGCTATTTTATTATTTATTATATGCAATTTTTAGCTTATATTATCTTCTACATACATACAGATATGTATGTATGTTTTTACTAGTGTATCAAATTCTGCCTGAGATTGTCTAAACCTAACTTAAAATTTACTACCCTTATGCACCTATTAACAAAACAACCTATCGAATATTGATAAAAAATACTTAATTAAAAAAATTGAGTTTTTATGTTTTGCAAAAAAAAAAATAATTATAGAATAGTGCTAAAATTTGCTCATTTGGTCATTTGCTCATCGCGAATGTTTTCGCTGCGTTCGTTGCTTGTTCACTTGACTCGGAATTTTGCAACCTCAGAACCGCATTTGGTTTCTCAGAAATCAATCAAGAAGTACGATGCGCTCAGGGCATGTCGGATTTAATTGGCCAAGCAAATGCGAGATGTGTGCATTGCATAATTCAAACTTTGTATGTGTATGAATTAATATTTGAATTAGAGCTCTGAACAGAACATTGTCGGAATTAACACATTCTTAATAGCTGAACAGTCGATTACTTGGTTGCTTATCGCGTGATAAATTGTAACAAAAAATTGCTGAGTAACTGTATAAATAAATAAATTTCTAAAGATTGTTCTCTCTTAAAATACAAATTTGTATGAAATATTAATAAGAAATATTTAGATTGAGATTAAATACATTCTGGACAAATTCTCAGGAAACTTAAATATATTATGTTACTGGTCTCTATAATCGTTTGAATTGGTAGTCAGCTCTGTCTTTGCTGTTGTATCGAGCATTTCACACATCCAACGTAACCTCCAATTGGATCAAATGTCAAATAACAATTTTGTCATTAGTGCAATTTCTGATGTGTCTTTGATAGCATGTAGGTGAAGTCCAACTAGATTTAAAATAATGATGGTTTTTTGTGTTAAACGCTCGATTGAAAAGCAAAGACAGTTTTTTGACAGTTTGTGACTACCAACTCAAAATTACTATTTTATCTGAGAATTGGTTCTTCTATCTCAAATCTAGTTTTCTCTAAATACTGCTACTGTAATCGGATGTTGATATTATGGACGTCAAAGGAATTGTGCATTAACTTCTTAAATTCAGCGGTTATTTATTCCTCAGCCTTCTACTCTTCATGGGCGTTCACCACCCATCCATCGAATTTCTTAAAGGAATCGCTGTAGATTCCTTCACAAAATATATTGCTGAAAGTTGCTGGTGAAATCCAGTTACATTATCCATATGTTTATTGTGTAAACTTCTTGATGTACGCTATCAGATATCCTCCTTTTTTAAGTTCAGCCACATGATCATTTGAAGCGTTTTTTTCTTCGCGAAGTACGTTTATTAATGCGTGTGTTATCCGTTCGAATTTTAGTATGATGTCATAAATATTTCCATTAAACAAACATTTTCAGTACTGTGTCGCCTTGCATGTATAACGCGCAATAACATTAGCGACGTGACATTAACCTTTTATGTTGTCAACGCCTTTGCTGCGAAGAAGCGCCTCCAGTCACTTACATATGACTTGTAATATGCAGTCTATGAAATCTATTCATTATTCTATAAATAATAGATTGCATTATGATAAATATCGCATTTGCAATATTATAGTTTATAACGCATACCGGCGATTTTATCGGTGTGCGCTTATATAGGGGAGACTGGGTACGGTTGTGCCAGGGTACGGTATTGACAGTCGTCATAACAGCTAAACTATACTGATTTTGAGAGGGTCCCAGAGGTGAAACATGCAGTATGTTTGTTTGAACAAGTTATTACTATCGATTTTAAAGAGCCAAAAGTGAGTTTTTCCGTTCGATTTCTTTTAATAACTGTTACTTGTATAAAGATAAATTACTTTGTTTGTTATTTTACTGTAAGTTGAATATTAGTAGTCAATTACCAGCAATGAGTTCTTGTGCAGTAATTTAGTTCGATCATAACGATTGTCTCCATAAGTATGCGTTGGGTACGATTGTGACAAATTTTGTGGGTACCGTAATGACATATATTTGTTGTTCTTTGGATGAAGATCAGATTTTTTTTTCAGCGAAAGAAAAAGGGAAAGGAAAATTCAATATAAGAAAAAAAGGTTTCACAAAGATTTCTTTCTTTGTTTAAAGAATTTTGTTTTGTTATATATAGTTATATTATGTGTATTGTTTTACATAATTTTGACAATAAAAGTCGTTTCTGACTTTGGTATTTTTAAACCTATGGTTATGCCTGTCCCAACCGAACCTGGGGGCGTGGACGGTTGTGACATTCGCCCTTTTCTTTTATGATTTGATTTTGTTTCTGATCCGTATTACAGTAGTTTTATGTAGACAAATGTTTAAATTACCATTTAATTCAATTTTTTCCCAGATAACTAGTGAATTAATAAAATTTACATGAGCACAACTGTATCCAGTCTCCTTACATACACGCGAGCATATATATAATATAATATATTTTCTGTTTTGTTTTTCTTCACCAATCCTTTTATAAGTAATAATTTCTTGGGCGTCTAAATCGGTGGGTTAATTTTGCTGACGGTATCGCCTCAAATAATATTTCCTGATAGTTTGTGCAAAGAGACGATAGTTTGATTATCTTATTATAGTTGTGGGTCTACATAATTTGAGCCTTATGCGTATAATTTATTTGTGTTCTGCCGATGTAAAGACAGTTATGCCTCTGGATGAAATATGCTTGCGGTTACTCTCGATAAAAGCACTATTTCTCCATTTAGAGATATAATATATATATGTATATATATATATATATATATACAAAAACTATGAAAACTATATTTTATGATTACTCTGTTGAAATTGGTTAATAAAATTGCTAAATCTATTATTGCTGATAAAATTACTAAATTTGTTATTTTTAATTAAATTATCATGTCCGAGATCGTTGGTATGCTTAGACTGCTTGGTTGATTGTTTATTTTTATTTCATAATTTTCTTAATTAAATGCTTACAAATAAATATATTTGTTCTTAACGCTCATAAATAAATAATTTATAAATATACACTATACAATGCGAAATATTTTACTCTATTATTCCTGAAAATATTCTCTAGTAGTTGATATTATAATGCTTGGCAAAAACTGGGTTTGCCTTCGTGTTATCTTCGGTCGTGGCCGCGGTGGATTCTTGCTAGAGCTCTATTGTGACAGGGTTAGAGATAATATATCTAACAAGCTCGAACTTGATATATATTGCATTTATTATTAAATTATTAACTCAAACCAATACATGTAATTCATTTTCTTCGTAATAGCTTCATTTATTCATTTTTTTCATTCATACAATACTTCGGAATTAGTGTACCATACATGAATGTAATGAAGTCAAGAAAAATTTAATGTCAGCCTGTTTTTTTTTAAATTTCCGTAATATTTAGGCGTTGAAATTAATTTGTTGCGTTTTTTCACAATGAGTCGTGATTCATTATGAGATTGTCATTACAACCCAATCCAAGTAATTCATTTTTTTCGTAACAGCTTTATTTAATTTTTTTTCATTAATACAATATTTCGGAATTAGTGTACCATACATGAATGTAATGAAGCCAAGAAAAATTTAATGTCGGCCTGTTTTTTTTAATTTTCCTTAATATTTAGACGTTGGAATTAATTTGTTGCGTTTTTTCACAATGAGTCGTGATTCATTATGAGATTGTCATTACAGTAGCGCTATTTAAAGTATTGTTCATCGTCAACTTACTTATTGGCATATTTCTGGTAAAGCTCCGGATATCACGTCGAAATAATTCTTCCTCAGATCCAACAAATAAATTCGTCATCTTGGTCAAATTTTGGTCATCTTGTAAGTGGTGCTCTGATGCACCATGGATTGAAACGAATGGTGTCAAATAGGGGAGGCAGAACTTACCATTTCAGCATTTCCAAATAAGTTTTCACATCTTTCGTAACATGGGATTTGGGATTATAATGAAGCAAAATTAAAAAGTCGACTCCAATTGATGTGGATAACTGTAGAAATATTTGGCACGAGTCTTCATCGTGCAACGTCACCAAAAATTAATCTTCGAACTTTATCGTTTGTTTGGTACATTTTCCGTCTTTCAAGTCAAAATTTCTATTTTTGAACTGCGCAAACCACTTGCTGCTTGTTTCTTCTGCGATATAATGTTCACCGAATACTTCCACTAAAATAAAATGACTTTCGGCGGCACTTTTCTTTATATTCAAAATAGTGAAATAATATTTATCGCAAAATGGATTTTTTTAGGCACAAACATCGAGGATTGAATAAATATAATGAACAAATGCCAAACTGATGAAAAATTTCTATACATATCAGTAGCTTTCAGAAGAATGTTTACTTCCGTGTGAATACAAATATGTAGTTGGCTAACGATACGAATTAATTCCAACACGTAATAGATCACGAATTTTCTTAATAATTTAGAAAAGTCAAATTATTGAAGTTTTAGAACTTATATTTCATAACGATTGCGATAACTTAGAAAACGCACATCGTTGCATACTTACTTTCGACGTACTTTTTTCGGACATTTTTTCAGGCATGCACATTTTATATATAATACATACTTTAAATTTCTTATCTTAATTAATTCTTATTTTTTTAAATTTCTGGTGTTGATTGTGGTATCGAAGTTTGAAGAACATTATTTCTACTGAAGTGTTACTATTTTGGTTGAAAGAATTTAGTTTAAACTGGAATATTTTGTCAAATTTAAACAAAATCGCTTGTTGAGATCTACATTACTAATATAGGTTTGTAGATGGAAACCCAATGGTTGATTGAGAAATTAGATTAGTATAGTAAGCAGCAATATTCTGAAAGAAATTGATTTCATATTTGGTTGAATAATTTTTCACATAATCACTGCGCTTTGATATCATTCTACCAAAATTGTAATTTTTTTATCCTCGATCGATGAACATCCCTTCTAATAAATATTTATTCCTAGCCCTGTTTCTTAGGCTTGGCTTCTCTCGTACTATTGCTTGCACGCTTTGTTCATTGACCCTTCGCTTCCTCGGTCTTCGGGTGATGCGATTGTGTGTATGTGTTACTACATACGTACCTACATCTTCGGTGAATAACCACCGTAACGTAAGATCTAAAGGCTTCTCTGCACGTGTTCAATACATTCACTAAACAATTGTTTTATATCATCTTTGCCACTCGAGATAATAAACTATTACGTATCTACTTGAATCGATGATCGATAATAATTCAGTTTTAATATTGAAAATGCATACAAACTTCCGAACAGTCAACATCTACCTTATTTATTTATTTTATAAATAGCAATATGTTTCCAAGTGAAAATAGCCTTACCCGGCATTGTTGCACCAATAAAATGTCCAGCCCTATTAGATTAATTCTAATAACAAAATCATCAAATATGGATGGATTAACCATTGGGTTACCATCTAAAAAATACGAAGTAAGGAGAAGTTTCAGTCCAACAGCTCATAGGGCGTAAGGTTCTGATTGCTGTTAAAAAAAATTAAAAAAAAAAAAAATTATTTAATATTTAATAAACAATTTTTGTTATATAACTATGTGTTATATTAATTAGTTTTCACATTTTTTTTAATTATTTGCATGCACTGAATATTGGTCAAACCAACACTCGCAACGTTTGCTACATTTTTCTGTATTGGGTGTGTTTTATTATTGGATGGATGCTTTATATATTTACATCCCCGTTTTAAAGTGAAGATCGGTTAACTGAAAAATTCACTTTCATATAGAAAATCCGTGCTAAACGAAAATCACTAAAAAACCCTTTTTGACATTTTCAATAAGATAAATAACAAGCACCTTGAACGAAAATAAAAATATTGACACATTTAATAAAATAATAGCTGCATTCATAGAATACAAATTACCACATCTATTATTTTTTCATTATTACGGAGACGGTTCAAAATTTCAATTTTGGTTTGTTTAAGATATTTGTAAATTTATGCTATGAATTATATGTAAACACTGATTAAAAACAAATTATCGTATACACACATAAAGTTTAGTTTTGATCATAAAACGGGGGGTTTCGATCTTATCTACATACTCCCATCATTAGCATAGACTATGTACTAAGAATTAGTAACTGTAACATATTTTGTAGTGTTTCTATTTTGACAGTAAAGCAATGAAAATGTTATTGTAGATATAATCAAATATATTTAGTGTTTATAATTTAGTGTAAAGGCAGAATAAAAAAAAGTTGTTAAAAAAATTTCAAAGATCGGAAATGTTTAAAACGAGTACCGTGTAAAACGGGGGATAGGTGTAATCAATTTAAGGCTGCTGATTATATAAAATTATGTACTCATACTTTGCTTTCGTAATTTTAGGTTTTTAGTTAATTATTTTTAATAATCAAGACTAAATACAATATTGGTAATTATATCTCATATTAATAATATTTCAGATTATCAGAAACAAATTTTATTTTACAATAAACCGCCCTCACCCACATCACTCCCTGAAAACAAAACTACATTATTTCTCTTCTCAGTTATTAATTCTTCAGCTTTAGCCAACTTTAATTTACTAGCAATCAAACAAAATACTAAAAGATGATTTAATATTAAGGGTGACCATATTTTTTCAAATCAAAACTGGAACGGTAATTTTTAGTTATGACGGGAGAGAAGGGGCGGAATTCTAAAAAATTTAGTATGATTTTAAAATAACAAACATTATTTAAGAATGCAATGAAAATCCGACAGCTTTCAAACTTATTATAAAGTTTTGTTCATTTTTCTTCATAATTATTTAAAAATAAATAGCACTTTGGTATTCCAGGCAGTCATGAAGGTCATTCTCATAGCTTTTGTTAATTTTCGTAAAATTGACAAAAAGAAGTTTAAAATTTTGAATGTGAGCTATGGCTATTTTAACCCGCCTTTTTCATATGAGCATACTAATTGTACATAAGATTTTCATATATTTGATGGGTAGTTGAATATTATTATCAACAAGTAAGAGCGAAGATTCAATATGGTCTATGCTTTTTGAAAACCCGGGACAACACAGGACAAAAAACCTAAATCCGGGACAAATATTGTTTTTAAAAAAAAATCCGGGACACAAGGTGAAAATCCGGGACTGTCTCGGCCAAACCGGGACATATGGTTACCTTATTTAATATACAACTTTTTTACCACCATTAGTTTCATTTTCATTTTTTCTTCGAACTGTACTGCATTTATTATACAAACGAACTCGGC
>NW_020536778.1:0-21373 GCF_003426905.1 Ctenocephalides felis
TGGTTTTTCTTACTTACAATTAGATACTTTAGTTCAGTCATAATGATGATTTCAAAAGTGCGCTGGGTGCGGTTGTGAGAAATTTTAGGGTACGGTTGTGTCATATATTTCGTGTCTTTCTCGGATAAAAAAAAAAATTATAAATAACTAACTAAAAAGGAAAAGGAAAATTCAATATAAGAAAAAAAAGATTTCACAAAAAAATCTTGTTCACTTTGTCTAAAAAATTATGTTATATTTTATTAATAAACTTTGTTTAAATGTTTATGTTGTGTTGTGTTACATATTATTGTTATGAACGACAATAAAATTCGTTATAAATCATTTTGGTGTTTATACTTACTGTTTTCAACCTATTTTTATGCCTGCTCAGATGTGGACGGTTGTGCCACTGGCTCTTTTTTGTATAAATCGATTTTATGTCTCATATATCGTAGAACAGTATTTCATTATTTCCACGTAGACAAATGTTCAAATTACCATTTAATGCACTTTCTCTTTCTCCCAGATAACTAGTAAATTAACAAAATTATGCCTGCTCTAAAAAAAGTGGCAACCGTACTGAATCTCCTCTACTTGTTAGCTACACCCATGTCAAACTAACAATGTTAATAATCTGATTACGATATTGTCAATTAACAGTTTGCATTGTGTGTACTAAATATACTATAATAATTGATCAAATGCTTTATGTATTGACTATTGCAATTTTGAAACTCTAATAAACAACCGTAATATTCAGCGTATTTTTATGTATTCTTTCGTAGCAAGAAGTCTGCCCTAGTATTACAACATGCCGTTTTGTCAGGAAAAGAAAACAAAAATGTTGATTTCGTTATACGCCTCCTATCCGTTTTATGCTCGAAAACTAGTATCAGGATGAAAACGAAAAACACAATTTTACGTGATATAAAAACTTTACGACGCAAAGAGGGTTATATGCAAACTTATTATACAGTCGGCTAATCCATAAAGAGCCGTAATAAAACTCTCATGCCTACATTGAACTAAAAATAACATGAGAAATACGTAATTCGCCATATTTTATAGCCAATTTCGATTCTATTGACGGTCGATAATATTGCAATAGATAACGATCGTGATTAATATTTTATTTATTCAAAAGCGACATAACTATAACTTTATAATATGTAATAAATGCTTAAAAATGAAAGTTTGTCGTTTGAAGTTATAGGTAGAGTAACTTATATGGAAAGTGTTGATCCGCGCTTTAACTAAAAATAGTGTAACTTTCAACCTTGTGAATATTGAATATTTTACTTCAACAAAGAATAATTGTAGTACAATTCCTTTGTACTCTTTTGTATTTTATACAGTTAATTCGCTAAAAGCAAAATATATAAAAACAGTGATGAACCCATAATAGTAAAATAATTGTACTATTATGGGTTCATCACTGTTTTTATATATTTTGCTAATAGCGAATTAACTCTATAAAATACAAAGGAATTAGTTCTGATTTGTCAAGATTAGTATTAAAAACTCGATTTTAAAACTGTTTTTTTGAAACAGTTATCATTTGATAATAGAGTAGATAGATATGATCTTAATATATGGATAAGTGAGTTTCGTAATGAAATATGTTCATTTTCCCTCTTATGCCCTTTTTGATATATTTCGATAGAGCACTTCAATATCTCGAACAAAAGGTTTTTCCATTGTGGTTTGGCAGATCAATTTTCATTCGAATACAGTAGTGCTGTTGCTTCAGACGATTCATCATGATGCTGTACTATTCCCAAAATAGATTTAACCTCGTCTTGAACTTTGCACAGTAGAATAGGGTTTGTGTGAACCTTTCTAGTCCATATTTGCCTAGTTTAGATATTTGTTTTGGCTTGTTCGTTTTTATCTTATTGAACATGTGAACTTCTACCGTTCTTATTTTTACAGATTGAAGCACGTCTCACGCGATTGCTACATCTATAAGTGTTAATTGTATTTTATAAATTTATTTATTTAAAGATTAATTAGTTTTATCAGGAATTTTGTTTGTATAATTGTAGTGTAACAAAGCATGGCGTCATATGGCATGTGCTTTCACAATCGAATTTTTAAATATCGCTTTTTAAAATTTTAATTATCAGTTATAAGTAGAGAAATAATGAATTAAATTTTATAGTGTTCCCTGCATACGCACTTTTAAATTCGTCGGAATAGCAAGATTTTTAAAAATATTGATCTTCATGTTGAAGTGAATTAATACTTATTTTAAATTATATGTCATATCAGTTTCTAGTAACATTAATAAAAATGTGTAACAATGTTGGCATAACAGAGCAATATAATGTAAGAATCCAAAGTTACACCAGGTGGTATTAGAATTCTATTAACATGTCGTGCATCTCAAATCGTAACTCTTTGAATCTTCAGTAAAGTTTAATTATACAACTCTCCATCATATGTATCTAAAAGCATAAATAAATAGCTTGAGATTATTTAAAATGTGAGAAGAGTGGCTTTTTTACTTAAGATTGTAGAAAGAGTAGAGTAGAATTCTGTAACGCGCGCCTCTCGAAATTCCGGAACATGAAATTCTAAAATATGTAAAATATTTCTATAGTTGCGACACAAAAGTTAGGTCGACTAAAGAGCTGGGCAGATATATCTTTGAATTTTATTTTGACGAAAACTAATCCTATTTGTGTGGCTGGGTGGCGGCAGAGAGAGGCAATAATTCCGCAAGTCCTTGGGTCTTCGGGGCCGATATATATATAATAACAAAACGAGGCAATGCTTGTAAGGCACACAATGTATATATACGACAGCCGGCAATCGGCACATTATATTGATCGCAGAGGTGACCTTCTTTGTTGCCTAACATTAAGTAGGGGTGTTCGAACTCCTCGCATGTTATGAATTATTTTTGTCCGTCCGTCGACTAAATTAGCAAATTATTTTTTATAGGAAGCAGTTAATAAGGTGGGTTTGTTTAATGTTTCCAAATTAAATACAGCCGCTGGAAATGTTATCGAAAAAAGTTATCATAATTGTATCATGCTGTTCTACTCCATACTTGAATTTTTATGAAGCCATTAGTCACAAGAAACTGTTTATTGAATTGAGACCTTATTGTATTCAGACCGTAAAGAACTTATAATCAGCATGTACTTTTGTAAAGTTGGTTAAAAATAGGTGAATAGTAATATTGTTCTTTTAATGTTTGATGGCAATGCACTTGTACTAACAGGGACATAATCTTAATAGACAGAGTTACGAAATATTGAATGAGAATTGAACATTCAATTTTCAAGTTTATTCAAAAGTATCATACAGCAAAATCCCACATTTTTTGTTTAGTTTATTAAATAATTGAAAACACCAGATTAAGAAAGCTAGTCCTAAGTACGTGATGTACGTTCTTATCGCAGATTTTCACATATACGTTGTAAATAGTATTTCTAACATAAATATTCAACGTACTTTTTTGGATCTTGCATCCAGGTAGTAATAAATATACCCTTCTCTATGGAATAATATTGTATCACGAAATTTTAGTTATGCGCCCAAGGAAACCAACAGCTGAGCTTCCGAATCCCCATCAGATTTAGTGAGAAAATAACTCATTTCAATACAGGGCACACGTAAATACCATAAACCTCTGGATTGTAGGCTTTAGGCATGAATAATAAATTATTGATTTTACAAATTGGTTTATTTTTTATTCTCAGATATGAACATACAATATTTGGCTATTGCTAATGAATAATTTATATGAACTTGTTGCTATATCACTTATGTAATGTAATGTTTTACTTACCTTGATTTGAAAGAATAGTTTATAAATTAATAAAACCAGATATTGGTCTTCAAGATGAATTTAAATACACTATTCGTTAAAGAAAATTACTAAAAAGAATGTAATTGCAAGTAATATTCTTTGTTTTTTCAAGTATAACCCGTGCTTAATAACAAATAGCCGGCAAAATAAAAAAAAAATGTCTGTATTGGGTGTGCGGTATATGTTTTCCAATGTAGTTTTTACCGCTGAACGCGAATCTGAAGTCAAAATTGGGGGTCAAATGGCAAAAAATAGATTATTTTTTTTTAAAAAAAAACTTATATTTTTGTCGTTTCCTGGCCTTTTTTTTACCTTAAATGACAATTGAGTTTTAATTAAATGATCTATTGAGTTTTTTTTATACTTCAGCAGATTATAAAATTTATGCAGAAGAATTACTAGATCAGAAATTTTGTCTTTTTTTAATTTTTTTTTCAATATTTGCTATTTGACCTCCAATTTTGACTTTAGGTAAAAACTACATTGGAAAACATATGCCACATACACAATACGAACAACTTTTTTATTTTGTGACCTGTGCAATTAAAAAACGTAACATAATATAATATAGTATACATTTTTCTAATAAACCAGCTGTTTTGTGTAAAAATATGTTCTGCCAAATATTCGAAGTTAGTTACATTAATAATTTAATTTTAATCGTTACCTTGCCAATGCCTTTGAATTCTGTAGCGTTTGACATATTAATTTAATTGTTATGCTACATCATAAATTCTTGTTTAGCCTAAAAATAGAGACAAACATTTCATGTATGAAAGTAATTACGTTAATAAATAATTAAGTAAATATTCCTCTGCATAACCAGGGTATAGTGGCTTTTCATTTGCGTGATAATGAACGGTGACTCATTCTTGGAAAATTGAAAGAAATATGGTTTCGCGTATAAAAATTTAGTTGTCACTTCAATTATAAACTTATTCATTTTCTACCGAATATTATCGAATATCCGAAATATTTGTTTACATTATTTTCGTTAATCATTTTAAGGGCATTTGTTCAACTTAATGAGATGCACAAATACACATATTGTAGATTAGCTAAGTGTGTGGCGTTTTGCCTTAGTAAAAAATAGACAAAATCACAAATTAAGTTTTAGCAACTTTTAAAATTGTGACCGATTCGTCTAGATTTTTGGCTAAAACAGCCATAATATTCTACACTTTTCTGCTACTAAAGATACGGCTTAGCCGATCGTATTATAAAATTAATCAATCCGAGTTCTTATCGAGATGATACATTTTTGCTTTTGAAAATCATTCGAAAAAGGTGGTGCAGCCAGGTTTGAGAAAACGTCGATGCAAGGTCAAACTCATACACATACACTGCACTTTTTACAAATATTGTCTCAAACGATCCAGATTTATTTGAAACGTCGAAAAAACAAAAATATTTCCGTATTTTTAATAATAATATAAATATAAAAATGTAGAGTAAAAGGGGGTACGAAACCGTACCAATATTTCAGAGTGATATACAACGGTGTTTAATTGTTTCAGTAATTACGCGAGATACTTTGAATAATTTATTTTAACAACACCAACGTTTACAATTATAAACGTCAATTTTTATTCAGTATCCACATTATTATTTTATTATCTCATGTTTATTCTTAGATATGAATAATTTATGTATCACACATAGTTCGTGGTATTGTGACATCGTAACGGAACGAATTATGAAATATATAAAGCAAAAATCATATTGGTTCTACTATCAATGGGTTGGACAACAAATGTTTGGTATTTCTTATATATGACATTATTATTTCTTATTTGTGGCATTTTTCTAGCTTTTTTATTTTTGAACTTAGTAATATGCTTTCATAATTTTTCTGTTATCGAATGTATCAATTAGAGAAAAAGCAACGAGTATGTCCTCGATATTTTCCATTCAATTCGAAGTACCATCGTAATTGATACTTTTGGATACGGGCAGAATTATTGGTGCCAGGTTTCGTATGTCGCCGCATGGCTAAAATGATAAAGAATGCTCGCTATAATTGTGTCATTTCATACTCAAAAATCAAAAAATCAAATAAAACATATTCGTGGTAAATTTTTTAACAAAGCCGTGAAAAATAAATATTTGTAAATTGTTATGCCATGTCGATTAGGTCAGTTATGCATATTTTCAATTTAAAAATCAGTGATTTTTTTTTATTTACTTTAATTTTGTAGTTTTCTGTTAATATTTTTCAATTAGATTGCAACTATTTATGGATACTTCTATTATTGATGGTCATTGCTATATTTTATCATAAGACCAAAAAATAATCATAATTAAATTAAAGTAGTATAATTGCATAAAATGTCAACAATATATTTTTTTAAGATTTTGGCTCTTGCATAAAATTTAAATGCACGCAAAACAATAATCATATGTACAAATTATCATCGATATTGTTTTTCTCCTATTTGAACAGTTATTTTTTAAACATTTAATACTTGAAATAATCACTCAAACATATGATCGGGTATCTTAAAAGTTATGTTACGCAATTTATCACCTCCGCCGACATCATTCTATTTTCCAGTATTATATTTCAGCCGTTAATTTGTGAGTTCGGCAACATATCATACCTTCGCTACGTTACTTACTATAGGGGTTCGTCTGCTTCAGGTATATCTCCAACGTCACAGGGCAAAGACGTCAGAATAATATTTCCATTTAGGGGAAATATGTGTACTGGCGGTACAAACATAGCGTTTCATGCACATGTTTGCATATATTATTACAAGCAACTGCTCTCAACCCAATTACACTTGAAATTGATCAAGGCGGCGAGTATAAAGTGCTTCTCACTTATCAAGTCTAGTTTCAGTCGTCGACTGTTGGGCACTACAGTGCATCGCTGAGAACGCCACTGCTCTTCAAAATAGCACGGTTGCTTTTCCAATTACTTTCTTGTTTTTCTTGTGCATTATTAAAGAGCTTTTGTGTTGTCTGCTGTGTAGTATTCTTATTAAAGTATTTTATTATACTTGAGCATTACAAATTTAAATTGGTTCGAATTGTTTTATAATAGTTGTTTTTCTAAATATTTTGTGTTGCGTTGTTAGCATTTTTAATCTTAAATTACATAAACACTGATTATGGGAAAAAAATAAGATTATTTTAATGCTGTCATTGCCATAATTCAATAAATTTTGGTCCACGAAGAAAATGACATAAGATAAGGCTAATTTTTGAAAAGGCGGTTCATAAATAAATTGTTTGCTCCTTTTTGGGACATGACTTATAAACCCAAAGGGTACAAATCATACATCGTAACCAACCGTCAAAATCAGAACGTGAAAAGGTGAATTTGCATCAATTGCAAGTACATATATTCTTTTACCGGCAGAGTTAAAGTGAAAATACAATCAGCTTTGACACATTTAATTTTTATTTTTCTTATACCTGCATATTGCAATAAAATTGATCAAAACATTGATCCAAAAAAATATGAGGAAACCATTCTCAAAATAAACTTTTGAAGGTGCGTTTGAAACTGATTGCTCGAACAAGATTGCGACAATGACAACTAACATCTGATAGGTCATTTTGTCTATATATACCATTTTGTCCGTATTTCCCCTAATGAATAACATAACTTTGTACGTCGAGTAAATCGCGAAAAGAAAATATATAAGAAGAGCTTTAATACAATGGTGCTTTTATTAAATTTTGTTGATGTTCTGCTAATAATTTTTTTAGCTACTCAGTTGCTAAATCAATGATCAACAAATTAATGAACGTATTATTATGAAATAAGTTATTACATACGCTTCCCGATAATGTTTTTCTTTATATTTTTTTACGAATTGTTCTTCCTAAAATATCTTTCTGTGCTTTATGCGGGTCGTCATCTCGTTGATATGACGGATTAGATGTATACAATGCATAATTGACTAGTTTCATTGATTTGTGCTTTATCACATTGTGGTATTATCAATCACGATACATCTCGATAAATATTCATGGTTATTGGCACACGCCGTAATACAATAGGCAACCACAGTGTATACTATAGTCCAATTTGACATACTAGTACTTGGCAACCTAATTAATATTGTGCGGTGAAAACAATTATTGCGATACAAGTACCTAAGTTTAATAGACAGGTTTATCTAAAATGACAAGTATTATGACTTTACCTTACTTGGTAGTGCTAAAGCTAAGAGTTTGTTGTTTATGTAAGTAAATAATATATTTTTATTTAATTTTTTTTAACTATATTGTTTTGCATTATATATTTGATGTTGTTTGCCTTTTTCAAATTGGGAATGTGCAAAACGCTATTTAATTTTAATCGATTGTAAAATAATTTTTTTTAGTTTTTTTCAAAACAATCTTATTTTCTGAATTTTTAGTTAAAATTCTTTTTGTTTAATACATTTCAGAGCTTACAGTTTTTTATTCGATTTATAAAATCGCTTTTAGTTAGCAGTAAATCGGAGTTTTATAATTATGAAATAATATAATTCTTACTTAAACTATATTAGAACGTATTTTGTAATAATAAGTATGTTGATTCGGATAATAGCACTAATTGTAAGTAACAAAAAAAACTAAAGCAATTATGAAATAGAGCTTTATGTATCGATGCGTTTTGGTCTACGACGGGGCTGTCATTAAGGAGGTATTCTAGTGTAGAAATTCAAAAAATTCGTTTTTTCTTTCTTTTCACATTATCATTTTAACTATAGGAGAATATGTGTACGAGAGGATTTTTAAAAAAATTAGATTATTGTCGGAGATACAGCTATTTGACCATGATAATCCTCTTCTGTTTTTTTTTCTTTTTCGAACGCGTTTTTCTCAAAGCTGTCTTTTTCACAATGATGCCTACGATTTCTCGAGTTTTACTCGTCCTATTTACTTGAAATTTTCGGAGAATCTTCTTTATAGACTTTTCTCAGGCATACACTAGCCTCATATCTAAATTTTAACTTTTACTGTTAAAAAAAATCGAGGCACTCAAAAGTAACAAGAAGTTGATTCTATTTTTAAACAGTCGCCAATTTGTCATTTTTATAACTTAATAGTAATATATACCATTGTGACATCATTCTAGATTAATAACCTTTTGTTCCGTTTCATTTCCAATTGCATACTAGGAAGGTGCTAATTTTGAAAATTATTAACTTTGTTTTGTTTTAATTTTTTTCTGTACTCTTCTGCAACATTGATAAATAATTCATAAAAAAATGATTATTTCAAAATAACCTAAAATTCATGACTTTGCACTAGAAATACCCCTTTAAGTGTAATAAACTAAAATGTTGTATAATTCAGTTTAAAAAAAATCAGATACAAAATTATATGTTCATAGATATGATACTTTAAAAATAAAGCTGGTCTGTGTCTGTACAGAGCGAATTGCTGTCCTTTCGTTCATTTTTGGCTGCATAATTGTGTAATATAAGACATCCTTCGGCAAACCTTCTTTTGAATAGTTTCGTTTAAAAATGTAAAATCGTGGGGTTAAGGAAATAACAGACGTAGTCAACCTTATATAGAATTTATTCAAATATGTTATCAACACCAAATTTACATGTATTTTAAATAATTCATATCGTGCTTGTGAAAAGATTGTGAGTTATGTTACAAAATACTACTAATTAGCACTGCAATTACTCAGTTGATTTAATATCTCGACGTTGAAAACTTAAGACTGATACATACATCATACATTTTTCACATATGCTTGTTAATTTCTTTGTATGTATGATATATTTGTTTCCAGCAACAATTGTCTTGTTTGTATAAACATCTGTGAATGTTTTGCAGTCGGTCGGATTAACAAATGTTTTTCGTGCGAACCAACAAGCGGTTTTTGTATTATTCGTGTAATGTTTTATTTAGTTATTAATTATGCTAGGTCTCACGTTTTCTATTTACGCGCAATCGATTCAAACGCTTTTGATTGAAGCAGCAACCAGTCAGCTGCACGCATCGCGACGGAAATAATTATCCATTCAGCACTGAATGTAATGATATAACTACATTGCAATCGGTTGTGACAATATTGTATCTAAATGCATATATAGCCTCTGTTTGGTGACCTGGACAAATATTGGGGTTTCGTGCTCAAAGCATACAAACAGATCTCTGCTGATTGAGATATTTTATACGTCTGTTTTTTCTTTCAGCCTTTCGTCTCATACTTTCATAGATGTTTTTCACATCTATGTCTAATATATGAGCTGTTTTTAAAATTGTTCTTCATTTAACCGTTTCAGTACCATACATTTTTTCGAATTAGATGTGAAAACTGCTAAGAATAATTACCCTATGAAATTGGAGTAAGAGAAAATAATGTGTAAATTTTGTAAAAATGTTCAAGTTTTTAATATAATTATCTAGTTGGCTTATTTTATGAAACTACAGGCCAAAAATCTCAATTGAGCCAGGGTACGGTAATGATATCCGTCATGACTGCTAAACTATGCTGATTTTGAGAAAGTGTCCAAGGGGGGGAAGGATGCGACATGTATGTTGAAGGATGTTTGTTTGAACAAGTTTCCATTATTACTTTCAGTCGGCGCCCTACGTTAACACGATATGTAGACCGCATTGCTTTTAAAGAGTCAAAAGTAAGATTCTTTGTTCGATTTCTTACATTTATTTTCAATTATTATAATAACTGTCATTTATATACAGATAGATCACATTGTTATTTTGCTGTAGGTTGAACATTAGTAGTTAATCACCAGCAATTAGTTTTTGCATAGATAATTTAGCTCTTATCATAATGATTGATTTGTCTCCAAATGTGTGCGTCAGGTACGGTTGCGACAAATTCCGTGGGCACGGGTGCGACATGTATTTCTGGTCCTTTTCGTGTGAAAATTAAACAGATAACTAGTGGGGTGGGTGGCATCGTGTCTTAAGGCAAATTGCTGGAACTTCCCGTACCGTAACGAAATGTTCGAGGAATACTGAATGTTTTCAAATAGATTATTATAAATATTGTAACATTGTCTAATATTTATAAGAATTATATAAACTGAATTGCAAAGTTGAAATTATTTGTAAAGTATATTAGAACTATAGCCAGAATTGAAAATAAAATCTGAATTATTTTCGATATACAAAAAAAAAAGTTGAAACAAAATTTTTTTTCCAAAATTAATTATTTTGTTAAGTCAAGCAGAAAGTTCTTTGAATCATTTCAATCGGACGCTTAGTTATCTCGAAAACTGCCATTTTTTACATATTTAGCTCCGTATCTTCGAAATGGCTGGGCCTGCCTTTGCCAAAAACTAATAAATACTTCTCCCAATCATTACTAATTGAATGTTTTTTAGATCATTCAAATCGGATACTCCGTTCTCTCAAGAAGTCGATTTCTATTTTCTGCACTCTTTGCTCCGTATCTACGAAACGGCTGGACCTGCCTTAGCCAAAAACTAATCAGCTCTTCTTCCTATCAATAGGAATCAAATGTTTTTTGAGCCATTCAAATCGGTTGATCCGTGCGCCCGAAAACGTGACTGGAAATTTGTATCCATACATACATACATACATACACACACACACACACACACACACACATATCCATTTTTTCTGAGGTATGCCAAAATGTTCAGAAACCTTCAAAACGTCGAAAAATGTAAAAATTTTCAATTCCGATTTTCGGCCCATTACAATAACTTACCCTACGGGAAGTTAAAAAAAACTGAACTAAGACAAAATGCGACAGAGAAAGGAAAGGCAGAGGAAAATTCAATATGAAAAAAAAAGTTTCACAATGATTTCTTATTAACTTTGTTTAAAAAAATTGTATATTCTGATTGCTAATTATTATTAAAGAAGAAGAAAAAAAGAAAAAAACTTTGTTTAAAGAATATGTTTTGTTATATATTGTTATATTCTTTTGTGTTACGTTGTTCTGTGTTACATATTTCTGGCAATAAAAGTTATTTTGGTGTTCATATCTATGTTTTTTAACATATTTTTAAGCCTATCACAACTGTTCCTGGGGGTGTGGATGGTTGTGACACTAGCTTTTTTTGTATGATTTGATTTTATGACTAATCTATCGTGTTTAAGGACTGTATTTCAGTAATTACATGTGGACAAATGTTGGAATTACCATTTAATTTTCTTTTCTCTTGACTATTACATAATTTTGTGTTTAACTTGAACAATGTAATTGATTAATAATATATTTAATTTTCATGATAAATCTATTTAAAATTTTAAATTTTTATTTACGCCACTTATTTTTTATATTTATTATTATTGATTACGATTCGCTTATGAATAAATAAATAAAATAAATACGAAACTAAAATTCTATCTTAATATTATCTAATTCTTATTCTTAATTTATCGTTAACGTATTATCTGAATTACTATGTAATATCATTTGAGACTTCATGATGTACACATATATTCGCACAGTATAGAAACGTAATCTATGTAAATGTAAAATGCTGGCAAATGTATCGATTTTCGAAGAGCTCTTTGCATACGTTATATGTCACCAGAGACCAAATTTATTGTTTACAACCGTCATTTCCGATTTTGTCAAAAAGGTAAACGTGCCCAATCTGAAATGCTAACCGCGTGATCTCTCGAGAGGGTTGATTTCTGTGCATTTTACCTCATACGTAATACTGCGGATCCCGAGTTAAAGTTCTGTGGCTCGTGACGTTGCTGTGGGATTAGAGCCACGAAGTATAAGCTCACACCTGCTCTAGAAACCGTTGCGACAAAAAGCCCGTATAAACCGTAGAAATACATGGATATTGTACATGACAGGCGTGCCTTTTAGGATCTTTAAATATGAAACACCGTATTTTACTTCCTCGCAACGTATACAAATGTCGATCTTCCGATTTTATCGAGGTGTGGAAGCGGGGATTTGAATTGATTGATATAACATTTTCGGTATTTTCCAAAAGTTTCGAAAGCAACTATTTGTCTGACTATTAATCGATAATTTTTTGCGAAATAATTAGTTTTTATCTGATGAACAACTCTGTGTAATCATCTTCTTCTTCATTTTTTAACATCAGTATTGAAACTCTTGACCACCGGGGTACGTTTTACATACCAACTATAATGTTTTCAATACTATTACAATTACAATTTTAAGATCTACTTTTTCTGTACATATATTCTTATATACTTTTCTCTGGCCTCTATTGATCTTTTATTTATCACATCTTTATTTACGTTTCTTATTTTTTCCTTCTCAGTACTGGAATATGCTTTCATTTAACAGGAATACTTGTTTGTGATATTATTTAATGTATTTTGAAAACGAAATTTTGATATTAGTTGTATCAAAATAATGCAGTTTTTCTATAATAACCGAAATAATTATAAGTATATGAATAGATTATAATTTTTGACATTTATTTTTTTATTATCAAACGTATCTATTTCAGAAATATATTGCCTGTATTTAACGTAGTTGTTCCTCACTTATCCTTTTAATAAAATTATTTTCCTATGGTAATATTTTGATAATGGCTTAATTAGCATATATATTAATTATAACCATATAGGTCGTAATACTAACCATCAATAAATACAGTATTATACTAAAAAAAACTTGTGCTATATGTAAACATGTGTTAAAATGTTTGCAATCATTCTTCATTATCCAATTATCTTTCAATAGATTAATATATCGTAACCAATCGAAATTTACAACATCGATTAACTTATCATTTTTATTTACTGCAAAGCCTCCTATATTTTTCTATCATGCTGTTTCCGTGTCCGTTCAACTTGAATAATATTCAGTAATCAGATATGTTTTTCTATACACGAAATATACAGCAGTATTTCGTGGAAATTTACTTCTGGCCTCGAAGAGATCATTACAAACAATGTAGGTTTATATATGTTGTATATATGTTTGTATTATATATATTATCGTGTACCCCAACCTCAGTCCGAAGAGTTATCTTCGACGGTTGTGCATACATATTATATAACGTAAATTGAGTTTGCTCCAATTCCGCATACGTTACTGTGAAGTCCGGTGGCCATTTGTGCAGGTGATTCTCAAGTTCTGGAGTATTTCTCACTTTTTGAAATGTTTTGGCATAAATTTATTTTTTGTGTTAAGTTTTCGCCTCTTATCGGTCAAATAAGTTATTACAAATAAGTAATTAAATAAGAAAATAACATAATAATATCTTAATTGCTTTTGAAGTTCACAAAACAATCAGTTTCAGAACAATGGGACATTTTACCAAACTTGAGTTGAAATACTTTTGCTTTTGATATTTAGGCACGTTTTTAGTTACAAATACTTATTCAATAATTAGCTATTTATTTAAAAGAAATATAAACTAGCTGTAAGTGGAATTCTGTCTTGAGGCTATTATGGCACCGTGCCTTAAGGCAAATTGCTGTTGAATACTGAATGTTTTCTAATAGATTATTATAAATATTGTATCATTGTCTAATATAAAATAATAAAATAAAATCTGAAATATTTTCGATATACAAAAAACTAACAAAAAAAAAAAAAAAAAAAAAAAAAAAAAAAAAAAAAAAAAAAAAAAATGGAACAAATTTTTTTTTCCAAAATCAATTATTTTGTTAAGACAAGCAGAAAGTTCTTTGAATCATTTAAATCGGACGCTTAGTTCTCTCAAAAACTGCTATTTTTTACATATTTAGCTCCATATCTTCAAAATGGCTGGGCCTGCCTTTGCCAAAAACTAATAAACACTTCTCCCAATCATTACTAATTGAATGTTTTTTAGATCATTCAAATCGGATACACCGTTCTCTCAAAAATTCGATTTCTATTTTCTGCACTCTTTGCTCCGTATCTTCGAAACGGCTGGACCTGCCTTTGCCAAAAACTAATCAGCTCTTTTCCCTATCAATAGAAATCGAATGTTTTTTGAACCATTCAAATCCGTTGATCCGTGCGCCCTAAAACGTGACTGGAAATTTGTATCCACACATACATACACACACACATACACACACACACACACACACACACACACATCAATTTTTTCTGAGGTATGCCAAAACGTTCAGAAACCTTCAAAACGTCGAGAAATGTAAAAATTTTCAATTCCGATTTTCGGCCCATTACAATAACTTACCCTACGGGAAGTTAAAAAGAATCTCGAAATAACTCCAAAGAGTTGTTCCGTTGCATAACGGTTAGAGCTTTGCTCTTGCAACCAGTAGGTTTCAGGTTCGATACTCAAACTGAAAAGTTACTAGTGGTTCGTGGCATCGTGCCTTAAGGTAATCTGCTGGAACTTCTCGTACTGTAATTTAAAATTTTTAAAAGATCATAAAGAAAAATTAGATTTTTTTTTTAAATTTTTTTGAATATTTTTAAATTACCCCCTTTTGAAAATGCTGATATTTTTTCAAAACTAAAATTCTGTTTTCTTTTTTTTTTTACTTTTTTTTCAATCTCTGGTACCCATTCCTATCAGTTGATTTAAATTACTAAATATGTTATTTTTGACCGCCAAATGGCATTTTTTTAAAACATTTTTTTCTGAATCTCCGAAACGGTTGGACCTGCCTTTGCCAAATATTGTTTATCGCATTAATTATGTAAGTGATCGTAATCTCCCTATCCAATAAAATGAAATTTCGAGATGCTAATTGTCGAGGTTTGAGTAGGTTGATTTCTGTATATATTGGCATTCTTTTCTTCATTATCTCTATGTACGAAAACAGATCTTCAATTTCATAAATACCGCGTCCCGAATTGTGGAAAATACGATTGTGTTTGGAATACTAATCCTGCAAGCCAAGCATAATATCGTACCAAAGAAGGGCGCTGTTCTATCATATATATTCTGTTATTATACACACGGAAGGCCCGTAGGCGGAACATTTGGAATAGTTTATTAGTTCGGAACTACGGCTATTGGAATAAGCATAGAGAAGAACTTCTCTGATGATGATGATTTTTTACGAAGAAGCAAGTTGTAATTTGAATCTAATCATTTCAGAATAAATGGGTCTCTATCTAATCAACTAATCTGGAGAAAGTATTTTCTAAAAACTCAGATAAGATCTAATCATTTTGTATTCGATGAAAAATATTACATTGTACATATCTGGATTATAAGAGTTTGCACGCTGTGATAAGAACAATTATGATACAAAAAATAAACGAAGCCAGTTTGTTTTAAGGAGACCATGCATTGGAGAACATTTAAATACAACGGGAAAAATTGAAATGCGACAGAGTAAATTGTATTGGGTCACTTATATATAACTTAAAAGTTTATATACGATGATTTTATTCAGTTTTACAGAATTTATTGAGATGTCAGTTGTATTTTGTAACGCTATACATGACTATAGTATAGTATTTACTGTACTACTAGATATACTTTCGTATGTTATCAGTGGTGGTTTTCGTTACAAATTAATCAAGTATTACAATTAGATAAAGTTGAATCAGCTAATCCTTATCGTTTTCCTCGAAGGTTGATCAGCAATCGTCCATGCGAACTGTTCGACGTCGGTTTTATTTAATTCAATTACAGCTTCGGCCTTTATTCGGTCGAAAAACACGGCGACCAAGTCGAGTTAAAAAGGAAAAGAATAGCGTGCGACGCGCCTGCTAGAATATTTCAACCGTATATATGGTTCTAGCTAATATAAGAAATCGATAGTTGTAAAATAAATGAGGAAACAACTGCAGTGGTTGTAAAGCTCATTTAAAATAAATAGTAATAGTTTCCTCTACAATTTAAGTATTGCTTTGTATCCTAACTCGACGTCTTATTTAAAATTATTTAGTCCATTATATTATGCCTCGACGTAGACATCTTTAAAATCAATATATGTATTTATCACATTTTTTTACTTTTGAATGAACTCGATTTGTTAATAATTTTGCTATTGTGCTATTTATATATTTTTTATTCTACTGTTAACAAACTTTTAGACTTAATTGTTAATATGTATTCACAATGTGGTTTATTCTATTTTGTAACAATAAGAAACGGCTACCGATCAATTTTTTTAAATTTCATTATGCATGTAGTTGTAATAACTAACATAATAATTATAATATATAAATATTTGATTTGATTGTGTTTTACAAAATACAATTGAAATGCCTTTAGAAAAGTATTATATAAAAATTGTTTATAAAATACTATTGTTTCGCTGTGCTTGATTTAAAAAAATGTATATTTAAATTTTTGTGTTAATTAACCTGTGCTAAATTAATTACAAATATAACTAATAAATAATTCAATGCTACAATAAGCGTCATATTCATTAGTTTTATTTAGTTTATAACTCTATTAATTGATCATTTGCCTACACATCAATCATCCGAACTTGACATAATTATTAGCTAGTTTCGTATATTAATTAATTATCAATTCATTGCTAGTCGTTTTCGAATATATTTTCATTCTTTTTTGGGATATTTGGAGTGACATACAAAATATATGTTTGCTATGTTGAGTAGAATGAAATGAATATGTTAGTTAGTAATTAGAGTTACATTTATTTTGATACATCGAACTTAATTCGACAAATTAACTAATGCCATTACTCGCTTGTTCTTTTATTTATTTTGGCAATTGAAGTGTTATTAGTCATATCATTAACTTAATTAATTGCATATAAATTCACAAAATTTACTAATTAGAGGAATAATGCGCAAATTGCAAATTGATTTTCCGTTTTTTCTTCATTTTTCAACATGCGCTTATTATCATTAACAAGAATTTTTTAATCATTTTCGGCTTGCGGTTCTTATATTTTCAATTTTTTCGGAGCCACATAAATCAATATTCTAATATTTACTAAAAGCAATTAGTCGCTTACATCGAGAAATTAGAAACAGTTGCTTGTTATTTTGCTTGCGACAATTTTCTTCATATTTATATTTGCGCCTCTTAATATTAGATAAAATTTTGCAAATTTTGGTAGTACTTAAAAAAAATTGTAATCAAATGCCAATCCATTGTCCGTTTTCGCTTCAGTCTTTCATTCTTGGAGGCCTTTAAGATGGTGTTTAACGCATGGATCTGGGTGGTTTACGATTCTCTTTTTATAATTCTTGCTATGAATCTGGAAATCCTCAAGTACTGTATTGATATTTAGATCTTTATGTATGTGCCAATTTGGTACAAATTCAGGGGCATTTACTATTTCTTTCAGAAGTTTATTTTGGAATCTGTGAATAATTGTGATATTTGATTTCTTAGATGTTCTCCATAGTTGAATTCCATACGTCCATATAGGTTTTAACATTACTGTGTATAGTATCAACTTGTTCCATGAGATTAATTTGGATTTTCTGTTTAATAGACAATATACTTTCCTTCGATATTCTTCTAGTTGTTATCGTTTTCTTTGGATATGGTATTTCCAGGTGAGTTTCGAGTCTATGTGCAGACTCAAATACTTGACGACATTTGATTGCTGTAATGTTGTATTAAACAGGTTGCCTGGGGGATTGCTAATTTTCTTGAAAGTAAAAGTAATGTGAATACATTTAGTGTTGTTGATTTTGAATTTCCATAGAGAGAACAATTCTTCGGTTTTGGGCAGAATGTGAAAAAACTGTTTTCAGATGCTTTTGATGGGTCTTGGTGTACTGCCTTGTAGTAGAAAAATTTTTAATTTTGTATAACAGGCCGGTGTGCCAGACTCCATCAAAGGCTAGACTTATATCTAGAAAAGCCCCTGGGCAGAAAGAATTCTGTTGAAGTGCATCCTTTATTTTGTCTGTAATGCGATGTATTTGTTCAACGGTTAGATGTTTCTCTCTGTATCCAAACTGGTGTTTTGGTAATGCTTCTAGGTAGGGCCTGATTATTTTTAGGAGCAGTTTTTCGAATATTTTTACAATATTGATAGGAGACTCATTGATCTGTTGCTTGAAGGAAGATTTGGGTCTGTACCAGGTTTTGGAACTAATATTAATTTAGTCGTTTTTTAGATGGAGGGAAATATTTTTTGCGACAATTGATACGGATTGAAAACAAAGCAATGAAAGATTTAAATGTTGCCAAAATTTGGAATGATGCCAGCATCGCAAATTCATTTCTATAACGTAATATGATAGATAGAGTAGATAGAGTAGATACTGAATTCAATGTGAATAATGTGAAATTGATACAGAATGTAATTAATAGGTTTTAGAGAATTGTAACATAATGTAGATGTATTAATGGTTTCATATCCGGATTATTTTTATATAATAGAGAACTACATATCGGTCTCTGTTTCATGTGCATATTTTATTGATTGCTTTCATAAGCTACCTACACCTCACGTTTTACACCTCTCGTAATCCACGTCCATAAAACTGTTAAATTTATGATACGGAGTATCATCTCTATTTCATAGACTAATAATTTTTAGATCTTGTTCATATTGATGTAAAACCATATTAATCATCAAATTCTATAACTATATACCTCTATATACTTTGTCACGTCGTCTATCGTTTTATATTCCATTTCGTCGATTTGTTTTTCTACCAATTCAATTACGCAAAATACATGGCTCCAACATAAATCAGATCGAAGAACACCATCGCTGATATTATCCCCCTTAAATATTATCCAGATTCGTAGCGTCTTCTCCTTCGGGCCGCCGGATCACGCGCGACGACCTTCATAAATAGTTTATATCATAAGGCGCCATGGAATGGGGACGAAAGAAATGCCATGGGGAATGGAATAAAATAAAAGAAAAACGAGAATTGTGCCACGACTATATCTATTTGTGAAATCTTGTGTACCTAGTATACAGGACTCTATAGTATTATATATATGCCATAGTTTTTCAAAATTTATATATCAAGTTTACTAAAAAAATTCAGTTCATAGTCTACTTTACATTTTGTTTTTAATTACATACTTACCTTATTAAATTATATTATGTTCAATCTTCATTTGATTACTTTTTATGAACAAATCGAATCTTATTTATTTTTATTGTTTTTAATCATCTTAATTTTTTTCTATTATTAAACTATGGTTTTCTAAAGGGCATCTATTAATTAAGGTGACCATATTTTTTGCATGAAATCCGGGACGGATTAGAATGTATGTGAGAGCGTACCAAAAATTATGTTTTTTTTAAAAAGATTAACAATTTTTGAAAAAAATTGACTCCGAAAAACTTAGATTTTTGAGAAACTTTAAATATTTTGAAATATTACTAACTAACTAATGGATAAACATTGGTACGGAACCCATAGGAATGTAAACAAAATTTATACTTATTGTTAAAATCTCTATAAAATATCTGATAATTTGATGTGCATATGTCTAATGATCATATTTGACCTGCAAATGGCATTTTTTTTACTTTTTTTACTAGATCTCCGAAACCGCTAGACCTGCTTTCATGAAAATTTGATCAGTTCTTCATCTTGTTAATACAAGTAAAATGTTTTTTGAATTATTCAAATCAGGCGCTCCGTTCTCTTAAAAACTGAGTTACCGTTTTTGGCACTTTTTGCCCCATATCTTTGGAACGGCTATACCTGCCTTTGCCAAAAACTAATCAGCACGTCTCCTTATCAATACGAATCGAATGTTTTTTGAATTATTCAAATCGCTTCATCCGTGTTCCCGAAATCGTCGACGAAAATTTGTATCCGAATACACAATCATACACGCACACACACACACATACACACACACACATACACACACACACACATACACACACACATACACACACACACACACATACACACACACCCGCACACACATACATTCATTTTTTTAAGGTATGCCAAAATGTTCAGAAGGTTTTGAAACGAAAAGATATAAAAAAAAAATTCATTTTCGTTTTTTTTGCGATTACTATTTTGCGGAGATGTGATGTAGTAAGATATCACGTGTATTTATTTTTTATCTAAATTAAAAAATCCGAATTATTCAAATAAATTTCAAAAATTTAACTTCTTTTCGTACAAAAAATACATGTGATGTTAAATGTGAAACATGGGGTATTTTTAAATATCACCACGTATCAGCAACGGGGAGGAGGTGTCCAAAAATCTTTAAAAATCGATTATGTGATTAATGGACGCCCCCAAAGTGACAAGGATCTTTTCATATAGCAACATAAATTATTATTATATAGTAATTTTACATCTGTTCTAACAACAAGTATAACTGTAGGATTAAAAACAATGACTTTAAAAATACCAAATCTTCTGATCATTGTCAGAGATTTTGAAAATCGAGTATAGCAACATATAACAAATTAATTAGTTTGAGCTAACTTTCTTTACTTTTTTGTTTGATACTTATTAGTATTTATTTTTATATTCCTTCTTGTATTTTTTATAAGGTTTTTTCTGAGTTATATATTTAGTTTTAGGTTCATAGCATTTTTAGAATATTCCACGTCACACATTTTTCCTTCGGAAAATTGTGTCAATCTCGCGCGCAAACCAACATTTTTATTGCCATGTATTCTCAGAAATGCTAGATTGATTTATAAGAATTCTTAGAAGGTTCTGAATAAAATTGTATCTACGAAACATTTATATAAATGTTTATTAGTTTTCATAAATTGTTCTGAAATTTACTTGAGGGATTTCATTTATTCTTAATG
>NW_020536779.1:0-13047 GCF_003426905.1 Ctenocephalides felis
TGGGTACTTTGTTCATAAAATTGTAAATATTCCAAAATTTTCCAAGAACACTCATTAAATTTAAGATTTTGCCATCATAGTATATGCATTGAAGAGGAACATACTCAATTACAATATTCTCGTACCAGAAGTGTAATTTTAAAAATTAATCAAACACAATATGTTTTCTTTACGTATAATATATTTTGGATTCTTTGTTCCAAAAATGTTAATATTTCAAAATTTTCCAAGAAAATTCATCATTTGTATTTGTTTTCATAGAGTATGCATTGGAGAGTAACATACTCAAATTACAGCATTCTAGCTCTTAACAGTATAATTTTAAAAAAATGCTAAATTAAATTAAAATACATAATAACATCAACTTAATAAATGACTTGACGCTAAATATTTTTTTGATGAAAAATTATTTAACAATTTTAAAAATAGATATCTAAACTAATAGTTTAAATATTAAAAATCTAAGTACAATGACATTTGGTAATTAAATCAGTTCAACAATTCAATTTGTTGAATTTACTTCAAACTAGATTTATTAACATTTTTGTGAAAATTTTGACACCGAACACTATTTTAAAATCATACCAAATATTTTGAGAAATCATATTATACATCGTATTACAACACCTTTTGTTTTTATTATAATATTTATTAACAATTTCATATATTAAAAACAATTTGAATTTTGAATTGAATTCAGTTTTGACAGTTGAACAAACATGGCCGCTGTGTGCCGTGAAGTTACTTCATGTTTCACACGTAAACGTTTTTCCTAAATATATTAAATTTACTTTATTTAAACTATAAAACCGATTTTCATATTAACTATTAAGTCTTATTAAATCTATATTAGTAATTAAATTCATTGCAATTAATATTAAACTTGATTTATTATATTTTTCATATGTTTCGCACATTTAGACAACTTCACATTTGGCCGCCATTTTATGTGCAGTTAATTCACACGTAATCGTTTTTCCTAAATATATTAAATTTGCCTTATGTAAACCATAAAACCGATTTAATAATAACTACTAAATATTAAAAACTTAGTTTTATTCATTAAATTCATTGCAATTAGTATTAAAATTGATTTATAATAACATTTTTGACACAATTTGATAACTTCACATTTAACTCAAGATGGCCGCCATGTTACGTGCAGTTAATTTCACACAGAACATTTTACTTTGATTAAATTTGTAAATCTTAAACATTTAAAACAAAGTTTATAATAACTGTTTATAATTAAAATTTGATTTTTAAAATTTGATATTTAAATTTAAAATAATGTTGAAATAATAAATTTCCTCAAATAAAATAGTTTTACACAGCTAAAACCAATAAATACATCTTTACCAGAAAATGCAATAAAATTTAAAAGAAACAAAATAAAGTTTTGGATTTGTGCCAAAAAAAAACTTTTGAACGGTTATAAAATAGTAATAAATATTATTTTATTTATATAACTTATTACAACATAAACTAATAGACGCAAAAAAACTTATGTGTAAAAAAGAAGTATTGGTTTAAGTCGTGCACTGAAGGTTTTTTATCTCTAAAGTACAATTGTTTTTTATAAGTAAAATGAAAGTGTGTAGTTAAAAAAATTAATATAAAATATTTCTAGACGTTTTTTACAAGTTTTGTATTTTTTGTGTTTAAAAGAATGTTTAAGGTATCACAATACTTAAATTACAATTTTTATAGCAATTAGTTTTTTTTATATAAATTTTCAAAGACACTTTATAATTGCAAAAATTTTTAACAGGAATTTCACAAGTAGATGTTTGAAAAAATATTTTTTATTTAATTTTTTGTATGATATATAAGGTTTTAATATTTTATAATTTAAAGGAATGTTTAAGGTATCATATACTTCATTTACATTTTTTAAAACAATTGATTATTATACTAATTAATTTTGAAAGACACTTAGTAATTGCAAGAGTCCATTAGGTTTTAGAGTAACAAATAATTTAGTAAATGTCTGCACTATTTTATTATACATATTAATTTATGAATTATTAAAAGCAATTTATAAGTTATACCAATTGCCGTAGGGCTTTAGAATGTTAGAACAATTTATGCAGTATTTTATTATAACAGTTTCTCAAGTTCCACGCCATTCATATTAATCCAATGGTTTAGAAGTTACAGAAGATTTACTGAATATAAGCAATTTTTCCCAAATTTTCTGATGAATTTAAAATATTGCATTCTTGGGTTTAATAATTTTGGGTTAAATTATACTATATATAGTACAGGCTTTAAATTGGGTCAAGATATACTTTAATATGTCTACTATGACAACAAATACTGAAATAGTTCAAACTTCTTGTAATTTATTTATTAAAAATAATTAACAAATGACTACATAATTTTTCTACAAATATAAAATATTGGATTTTCTGATTTCGCGTTTGGATAAATTGACTTTTTTTAAAATTATACTATATATAGTACAGGCTAAAATTGGGCCAAATTATGCTTCAATATGTCTACTCTGACAAGTAATACTAAAATTGTTCAAAAATTTTGTAATTTAGTTATTAAAAATAATTTAAACAAATTACCACAAAATTTTGTAATTAATTTCAAATATCACATTATTGGGTTTAAGAATTTTTATAATTATACTATTTATAGTACAGGCTTTAAATTCGGTGAAATTATACTTTAACTAGCTGACCCGACAGACTTTGTCCTGTCAAAAAATCTACCAAATCGGTTCTGATTGCTCTGTTGATCTTTAAAGGTTCTGTCTAAAGCATCAAAAGATTTTTTATGTGTCATCGTGCATTCATCCCAACGATCAATTGAGAGTTCTTCGAAAAGTTGCAAAGTTGGGTTTCATTGCTTTGCATACTTAATGGCAATTTTAGTGCTGAATGGGCTGTTCGACAACCACCTTCGAGTAAAGATGCTGCGATTCCCGATGAAGCGAGTGCAAGTGCAATTTTGTTTTGTGAGCGAATTGTTGCTAATATTAAAAAAATCAAAAAAGTTTTTCCTGTACCAACAGGCGCTTCTAAGAAGTAATCCCCCCAGTTCCATCATTTGTTACTTTCATAAGAATATCAAATACATACTCTGTTGTTCATTCAACAGTGGAAGATTTGTTTCGATTAATTCTTCAAATTATTGAGATCATACAGTTTTTCTCGATACACTCTTGATAAAAAGCATCATGCATTGGGCGATTGGGCGATTGGGCGCGGCCAGGCCTATGTGAATTAATACTTTGTTTGACATCATCAAGCACATGTCTTCAATTGAAATCAATACTTCCTTGTAAATTTCTTTACTGATATTTATTGCAATATGTATTTCCCATTCTATTCCGTATTTGACACAAAATATCATCACACATATAATCTTTGTACTTTGTCCCCAAATCAATCGGGTTTGATGGAAAGCATGTGGATATGATTATAGAAAACAATGTTCGTATTTGATGAGCGTGTGAAGATTTACAGCATCGCTGAGAGTTTGATCCCAATCAGCGTCATTTTCTAGCAATTGTAAACGTTGACGGGCTTCTCTGTAGGATCCACACAATTCACTATCAACAGTTCGTAAATGTTGGAATGATGTTGGGCCACGTACATTGACTAATAGCAGTCGTAAATAAAAACATTCACCATGGCTTGGAAGTAATGAATAAATTCGATCAATCGCATCGGTGGAATAACATCTGTGTATCCTGGTACTGGTTTTCCTTGTTTCCGTCGTATAAATCTTCTTGATTCCAAGTATAATATTTTCGCATTTCAGAATATATCAGTGTTTGTGCAAAATTATCGTTTTTACATGTCACAGTAGATGGTAGCTGAGCAGCTCTTTGACCTGCGTTCACTGCTGTAAAGTACACCCTTTGCCCATTTTCTAAATGCACAGCTAAGTGAATAACAGAAGGGTGTCTTTCATGAATTGAAAAAGAAAATATTCGCCAAATTGCTTCATTACTACCAACATTGCGGCCCATTTGGTATTGAGTAGTTTTTATGTTCATTTCGGTCGTCATGTTCTTGTGCAGTACGATTAGATCGGTAATTAGCTTGGTTTGTAGCATTTCGTGATCTACTTAAATTGCCTCGTCTTATAGGAGGCAATATTAAAATATTGTGTCACATGCAATAACTTTTTATTCATAGGTAGATAACAAACACTACAACAAAAACAAAAGCACTCAGTAGAGTATAACAGAAAATGCAAGAAAATACCACCGGCAAGGGCGGCAAATGGACATTGACATTGATTTTTTTTAATCTTATATGACTTGAAGTCAAATTCTTTAACGCCATACCATTTTTTCGTCTGCCGAAAGTGAAACAAAAGAAATAATGTCGAGAAGCCGACTACGATTATTCGTATTAGTTAGAAAAGGGCTGTTTTTAGGGTTTTCCCGACAATTATTCGAATTTTTCTCGCCGTAAGAACCATCCTTGGACATCAACAAACATTTTAAAAAAAGAATTGGCCGAATTGGTCCAGGCGCTGTTGAGTTATGCGCTTACCAAACATTTTGCGATCCATTTTTATATATAAGATATGTCTCTATGACAGCAAATACTAAACTATTGAAATTATTTCTAATTTATTTATTAAAAATAATTTAAACACATTACTACATTTTTTCTACAAATGTAAAATATTGCATTTTCTAGTTTGGCTTTTTTTTGTAAATTATACTATATATAGTACAGCCTTGAAATTAGGACAAATTATACTCCAATATGTCTACTATGATAACAAATACTAAAATAGTTCAAATTTTTTGTAACTTATTTTTAAAAATAATTTAAAACAAATGAACACAAGTTTTTTTGTTGTATTCAAAATATTACACTCTTGGGTTCAAGAATTTTTGTAAATTTACTAATATATAGTACAGGCTTGAAATTGGGACAAATTATACTTCAATATGTTTACTATGACAACAAATACTAAAATTGATAAGTCGTTTTGGAAAATTTTAAAATATTAATAATAATTGCAAAATATAACATCAATTTCAGTACTGACTGAATTGATGGACATACATATTTAGGAAGCTCCTCAGAACGACCCGTTGATACTAGAGTTATAATTTGAGTAAGTTACTTGTCAATCCATATACTGTGACAACAAATACTAAAACAAATAAGTCTTCTAACAAAAAAGAAAATTAGGAACAATTGTTCACACAAACAATATTATTTTCAAAACATACACTTCAATTTATTTTTGAGTACATTTTTTATAATTTTTTTTTCATATTTGTTTTAAATTTCCCCAAAAATTTAATCCAATATAATTTCCAGACACTTTACATCCGGAATTCCTTTCCATTCCGAAATTCTTCCGGTCGATGAGAGGACGATATAATTTTCTTCCCTTTTGTGCGTTTGTGATGTAAAAATATTTCAATTTGCAAGATAAAAAAATATTTAGTAAAGTAAAATATTAAATTAAATTAAATGTTAGTATTAGATGTGTCGATAAGTATTTGTTGTCTTAGTAGAATTGAAGTATATATAACCAATTTTCAAGTTTTAACTATAAATAGTTTAATTTATAAAAATTGTTGAAAATCACACTATTACTTTTCAATTCATCAAAACAAATTTTGTATTATAAAATTTGCTAGAAAACTCATCGATTTTAGTATTTGTTATCATAGTAGACATATTGAAGTATACAAAGCCCAAGTTTCATGTCTTACTATAAATAGTATATTTATAAAAAATCTTCAAACCCAGACTAAATATTTCAATTTTATCAAACCAAAGGCAAAAAATTTTAGGACATTTATACAAACTATTTATACTTCAAAATTTACAAGAACACTAATCGATTTTAGTATTTGTCATCATAGTAGACACATTGAAATATACTACGACTGACTTTCAAGTCTTAACTATAAATAGTATAATTTATAAAAATTGTTGAAAATCACACTATTACCTTTTTAATTCACCGAACCAAAATTAAAATTTAGAAGCCATTAATTTAAATATTTTTTAAAATAAATAATTTGATAGAAACTCATTGATTTTAGTATTTGTTATCATAGTAGACATATTGAAGTATACAAAGCCCAAGTTTCATGTCTTAACTATAATTTATATATATGTAAAAAAAAATCTTAACCTCTATCAATATCTTGATTTCATCTAGCCAAAGCAAAACATGTTTGGGACATTTATACAAATTATTATTTGACTACAAAATTTACAAAGAACACACATTGATTTTAGTATTTGTTTTCATAGTAGACACATTGTAGTATATTATTGCAAAGGTTCGAGTCTGGTTTTTGAATTTTCAGAATCGATTTAGAATTTCGGGCTAAAACGTGGGCGAAAATTTTTTCACTTTTCTGCAATTTACAACGAAACGGCCCGGCCGATCGCCGCACAAAACTCAGAGATGATAGTCCTCATCGAGATACATCAAATGACTTTTAATTTTTGAAATCGGTCCAGCCGTTCTGGAGAAAACGTCGATTTACGGCAAAAAATCTGTTCACACACACACACACACACACATACACACACACACACACACATACTTTTTCCAAATTTGGTCTCATTCGATTCAGAATGGCTCGAAACGTCGAGAAAACATAAAATTAGCGAATCGGATTTTTTGATGAAAACATAAACTTCTCCTTCGGGAAGTTAACTAGTGGGGCGCATGGCATCGTGCCTTAAGGCAAATTGCTGGTACTTCCCGTACCAAAAATTATTATTATTTTAAAAACGATTAACATTTTTGAAAAAATTTTACTTCGAAAAAAATAGATTTTTGAGAAACTATAAATTTGACTAAAAATTACTTTTTTTTGAAAAACAACTTTTTGAAAAAAAAAGTTTCCTTTATTTTGACATATTTTGGAAATTCTGAACTTTTTTTTCAAAGCAATCGTACTGCTTTAACTGCATAGAGACGAAATGTCAAAGCGCGTAAGCGCCGCGTCGCCGTCTAACGGATAAACATTGGTACGGAACCCATAGGAATATAAACAAAATTTATACTTATTGTTAAAATCTCTATAAAATATCTGATAATTTGATGTTCACATGCCATTTTTGACCGCCAAATGGCATTTTTTTTTACTTTTTCATTAGATCTTCGAAACCGCTAGACCTGCCTTCATGAAAATTTGATCAATTCTTCATCTTCAAATACAAATCATCAATAAAAATAAAATGTTTTATGAATTATTCAAATCGGACGCTCCGTCTCTTAAAAACTGAGTTACTGTTTTTGGCACGTTTTGCCCCGTATCTTCGGAACGGCTAGACCTGCCTCCGCCAAAAACTAATCAGCACGTCTCCTTATCAATACGAATCGAATGTTTGAATTATTCAAATCGGTTGATCCGTGTTCCCGAAATCGTCGACGAAAATTTGTATCCGCACACACACATACACACGCAACACACACGCACACACACACACACATACATCTATTTTTTATAAGGTATGCCAAAATATTCAGAAACCTTTGAAACGTAAAGATATATAAAATTTTCATTTACGATTTTTTTGCGATAACTATAACTTGCCCTAGGGGAAGTTAAAAATGATGATTTTGTGAGAGTTTACAAAATATTACGTTTTGTTATATGTATTCAAAATTCATACAAAATTTTCATCTGATTTTACATCATTGCATAAAATTTATATTGAGAGCTTTCATGAATTGAATGATACATAAGATTTCAGAGCAACGACATAGGAAAAAAATACGCGCGTCAAGCCGACGGACACTATCCCTACAGACACTTTCGGCCACGCCCACGCCTATCGAGAGTGGGCGGGGTCAATATATAAAACTTAATTTTTTAGTGAAAATGATTAAAATATAATAATTTATTCAATTAAATCTCATTTATTTTGCATTTTCTATGTTTGACATAAAAATCCTTACCTAAATTAAGTTACAATTACATTTGTCATTATACATTAGTACCAACCGACGTAATCGGGAGCATAATATTCATTGTGAGTGAATGGTTTTCGAGGTTATGTTGAAACATTTCAATTTGCAAAAAGTGCATATGTTCATTAATTATTGCATTGAAAAGAATGAAAAGAGATTAGGAAAGCCCTTAAACAATACCAAAACGATTAATATAATGAATGTTGTGTTTTTACGCCAAATTAGTCATTAGAATCCTTATTAGAATACTAGGGTCCGTTCGTTTTCCAGTTTTGACGCTTTGTATAGTTATTTTGTGAATAATTAAATTAGTAATGAATATGAATATGAATAAATAAATATATAAATATAGTAATAAATTTGTGTTTTTTATTAGTTTGAAAATGTTTTCAGCATACTATTTGGTATTGTTAATTTTTGATTTGACAAAGTTAGGTTAAAAACTTTGTTTTTACATAATTTTAATACTATTTGCCATTTCTTTCTATTATTTATGAATATATGAAAATACTGAATAGTTGTAATAATATCACAGATTATTCAATTTCACATATTCAGTGTGAGTGTTAAATATTTCATTTGCAATATATTGTTATAAGGTCTACAAGTCATGAAAGATGTAAGAATAAATTAATTGCTATTTGAAAATTCAAACTATTTTTAGCTTAATTAATAATTTGATAGGTTTCAGATGATATAAGAGCTGACTTATACTTTGGTCACAGACATAGGACCATAGGCCACAGAATTTTTTAAAAATGTAAGGAAAGTCATAAAATTACACAACAATGCATACAGTGCAGTTAAAATACACATGCTGTGGTAGTTTGTATTGAATCGAATGAATTTACAGTACATAATAATCATCCCCCTTAATAATAAAGAATTGGGCACACTTTTAACATTTTTCTGTATTCGATTATGATGTTAAAATTAATAATCAACCTAAAAATGTCATATAATATGAGTTGTATACACTTATTTTACTGTATTCAATTCCATTTTATAGAAATCTGCCCGTAAAATTACTTTTAAGACAATGGACTATGAAACAATTTATAAATCGATTATGAAACCTGCTTATACTTTTGATGCTTGGAAGATTATAAACTCTGAACGCACTTTAATTAGGCTAGATAGGACAAAAATATTTTTTCTAACTTTCAAAGTAAATTTGTACAAAAACTACTTGACCGATTGTTATGAAATTCTGGTACAAGCTTTGTTGATGTATTAGTTAAATATTAAAAATAGTCTTGTAAACTTGTATGCAAAATCGTTGAATAAAATTATTTTTTTCTAGTCCAAACTTGTACGCACTTTGATAAATGCAAAATAAATTTTCGTGACTTTCAAAATGAATTTGTACAAAAACTACTAATTGATATATTAGTTATATACTAAAATAGTTCTGTAAACAAATATACAAAATAGTTAAATAAAATATTTTTTTTCTAGTCCAAACTTGCACGCACTTTTAAAATTGCAATAGCAATATTTGAGACTTTCAAAGTTCATTTGTGCAAAAACTACTTGACCGATTGTTATGAAATTTTAGCACAAGTTTCATTGATATATAAGTTAAATATTGAAAATAGTTTTGTAAACAAATATATAAAATGGTTGAACAAAATGTTTTGTTGAGTAGATAGACTAATATTTGTCTAAAAAGATGGCCGGACAATTGGGGACTAATTGGCGTTTTTATAGACCTAAAAAGTGTTACTGGATTGATTTTTGATAGGTTATGTAATTTAGGGATATTTATTCATTGTATGGGAGTATTTTGGATTTTCTGGTAGCTTTTGCTTGGGTTGTATTCAATTTTGAAGTCTAAACTTGTACGTAGTTTCATTAGGCTAGATAAGACATTAAATTATTTTTTTGGACTTTCAAAGTAGATTTGTGCAAAAACTACTTGACCGATTGTTATGAAATTTTAGTACAAGTTTTATTAATATATTAAGTTTTGTCAATATATTGGTTAAATATTAAATATAGTTTTGTAACCTTGAATGCAAAATCATGGTATACAACTAAATTTTTAGTCCAAACTTGTACGCACTTTAAAAAATATAAAATACATTTTTCGGCTTTCAAAGTTGATTTGTGCAAAAACTACTTGACCGATTGTTATGAAATATTAGCACAAGTTTCATTGATATATTGGTTAAATACTAAAATAGTTTTGTAAACCCATAAGTAAAATCGTTGAATAAAATATTTTTTTCTAGTCGAAACTTGTACGCACTTTGAAAAATACAAAATAAATTTTTCTGACTTTCAAGTTGATTTGTACAAAACTACTTGACCGATTGTTATGAATTTTAGAACAAGTTTTATTAATATATTAGTTAAATACTAAAAATAATTTTGTAAACAAATTCATAAAATTGTTGAATGAAAATACATTTTGTCTAAACTTCGGCGCTGGTTTGTGTTTGTTTGATTTTAAGATATAAAAATGTTTGGGCTTTCAAAATTTATTCGTGCAAAAACTATTTGATCGATAGTTATGAAATTTTAGCACAAGTTTTGTCAATATATTAGTAAAATATTAAAGATAGTTTTGTAAAATATTAAAGATAGTTTTGTAAAAAATTATCCAAAGTCGTTGAATAAAATACATTTTGTTTGAACTAATGCACTGGTTTGGGTTTATTAGATTTTAAAGATACAGAAACTTTTGTGATTTTCAATGTAAATTTGCGCAAAAACTGCTGTACCAATTGTTATGAAATTCTTGTGTAAAATTTATCAATGTATTAAAAATGTACTGAAAATAGTTTTGTAAATAAGATCACAAAATTTTGAATAAAACATGCAGTGCTGGATTACCCCATAGGCTCGTGAGGCCCGGCCTAGGGCGGCACAATTTGGGGCCGGCACAAATTTTTCAGAATATGAAAATTTTAAATCCGAAAAATTGTCACGGCAATTTATTTTAAGGATTGATTTTGATCTAGATAATTTCTATGAAATATAATTTTATTCGTTTTGTAATCAAACTTATTCACCTTATTCGAGGCGCCTCATAAATATTTATATTGATGTATCATGTTTAAAATGAAAATTATCAAATTGATAAACTTTTTTTGGAGAAATATTGAAGCTCTGTTCATTTTTGTAACTTTGTTAAGTTGAATCTTACATACAAAACGCTTTAAAATGGTTTTAAATGGTTTCTTATTTTATTTCGGAAATTAATATAACATGTTATATTGTTATTTTGTGTTAATTTAATTATTTCTTGGTTCGTGTATATTTTTTTTTTCTTTATGATGAATAACATAAAACTGAAATTAAACTAAAATATCTGACATTTGGTGTGCTTAGGTTCATTGTTCATTTTTGACCACCACTTGGCATTCCCTTCACGGGTAAGTTATAGTAATTCGAAAAATAAAACGTAAATGCAATTGTTTATAAATATTTACGTTTCAACACCTCCTTAATATTTTGGCACTTCTTAAGAAAAATGGATGTATGCATGTGTATTAGCGGTTACATTTTTCTGTCGACGCTTTTGAGACGAATCAACCGATTGAATGATTCGATTATCGGGAAGATGTGCTGATTAGTCTTTTTAAAGATCCATTTTGGAATAGGGGGCAAAATGATAAAAAATCGCTATGCAATTGCAAAGTTGCAACGAAATGAAGAATTGACTTCATTTTTTGCTTCGTATCTTCGAAACGGCTGGACCAGCTTAGCGTATAACTAATCAGAATCAATGGGTTTCGAACATACATACATACATACATACATACATACATATATCATACATACACTTTTTGAGGTATACCAAAATGTTCAAAAGACCTTTAAACATGAAGATAAGAAAAAAATATCATTTTCGATTCATTTGCGATTAATATAACTTACCCTACGCAAAATTAAAAATTATGTCTAAATAATTTAAAAAATGTTTTATTAAAAAAGTAAATTTTGTCTATTAAAAAGGGCGCCTGAACGGATAGGGCCTAGGGCGCCAGAGAGCTTAATCCGCCACTGAAAACATGCATTTGTTTGAACTTCCTTGCTTAGGTTTGGGTTTAGTTTAATTGATGATTTAAAGTAACAGATTTTATTCTCATCAGTAAAGTCTTTTTTAATTTTTTACTACTTAAAAATAAAAATGGTGTTTTGAAGTTTGCTTGTCAGTAGAGTCCTTTTTGTATCTCATGGATGGACATTTATTATCGTTTTTTTCCAAGGCCATTTTCTCTATTACAACTATATTTTTCTTCTAATTTTGATCTGAGTGTACAATTTAATTTGCTCCACAGTAGAGTTTATTTTATTCCCAATTATTTCAGTTTGCTCGTCAGTAAGGTCTCTTTGTCTTTCTTCACAATATAAAGTTTTGTCCTTAGTCGATTTCCTATTTTTCCAGATTTGAAAAAAATTATGTGTAAATTATTTGCTACTAAATAAAACTACTAATTAATTTGCTCTTCAGTAAAGTTCCTTTTATATTTTACTGTTTCTTTAGTTTGCTCATTGGTAGAATCCCTTTTATATATTAATAGTAGTAATATTTTAATTTTTTGCCTATTTGCTTTTTAATTTCTGATGGGATATTTAATGAATTTTTAACAAATTTAATTTTTTTTTAATTTGTAATTTTTAATAATATACTAATTTTTATATACATTGTTATTTTAAGTGTAAACTGTAATTCGCACTCAGTTTGTTCGTCAGTAGAGTCCCTTTTCTCTTATTTCATTTTTTTTCGACACCGTTTTGGATTTTTTTTAACACAAATAAATTTAGTTGCTAAATTTCATTTTTATTTTTAAGTCGATTGAATTATTTAGAAGACAAAATGCACTTACACCTAGTTATCTTATTTAATTTGCTCGTCAGTAGAGCCTCTTTTTTAATTTGTCGACTAATTAATAATTTGCTCGTCAGTAGAGTCCCTTTTTATTGTCTTCTAGATTTTTTAATAATTTGCTCGTCAGTAGAGTTCCTATTTATTGCCTTCTAGATTTTTTTTTAATAATTTGCTCGTCAGTAGAGTCCCTTTTTAATTTCTGTATCATATAATAATTCGATTGTCAGTAGAGTCCTGTTTCCTAACGATGCAGGCAAAGTTTCGGGCAAGTTTTT
>NW_020536780.1:0-47677 GCF_003426905.1 Ctenocephalides felis
TCTATACCTCAATATTTCAGACCACAAATCGGTTTATATTTGTTTTAGTATCATAGTTCAACAATGTTCTGCTTTCTCAATATTGTTCTGAGACTTAAGTCATTGTTTTAAACTTAATGTTGTCGCAAAATAACGCTCTCCATTTTTTTTTTGTCATTTTCAGATGATGCGTGTGGCATATTAATTACTGTAAAGTTCCTTGTACTAATGTAATTCTATTAAATTTATTTAACCAGTTACTATTACTGAACTAGTTTTTCTTACGCATAATTTGATTTCATCTTGATTCGAGTCATCAAAGTGATTTGTATGTGTCTTAATTAAATATACATAAGTAGTTATACTCGTAATTAAATACTTCCTATAATTGAAATAAAATATAATGGTTAAATGATTGGCTAAAAATGAAATATCAAAATAAGTATGTTTATACTTTTCGTTCACTTTAAAATGCATTATTATTAAATAATCATGAATTATAACAATTTTTGCTATTAAATCAAAGCCCTACTTTCTGTAATGCATAGTTTAAAATGTAAATGCATTTATATAATTCAAGGGTGCTCTATAGAACTATATATCTTGAATATTAGAAATACTAGTAATGAGGTTTTGTGCATACTTTGGGTTGTAATACTTTACGTCATTTTAAGTATACTTTTTATAAAAGAAGTTGAAAACAAAAATGCAAACGTATTTAACTTATCCTGTTAATCGTGCAGGACGCATAATTATGTCGTATATTTTAGATCGACTATGAAACTTTTACTTCAAAAATATTAAAGAACAATATATATTTCATAGTTTTTCATTTATTTTCTATCAATAAAAATATGAAATTATAGAACCACAACCACGCCCGGTTGGCAAGTTAAAATAATATACAATTTCAAAATAAAGGTAGCTTTTCCAAGTATTCTGTAGTAATCTATGCAAAAATATATGTTGTAAGTTTCAGTGAATATAATTTTTAATAATTAGAAACGGTAAAATAATGTATCGTTCTTTCTTCAGCTATTATGATGTAACTTGGGAAATTTAAATATTCCGAAATCGTTAACTACCCGTGGGGAAGGTTATAGTAATCGAAAAAAAATTGAAAATGAAAAATTTTGCATATTTTTACGTTTTAAAGGTTTCTGAATATTTTGGCATACCTTAGATAAAAATGATGTATGTGTGTGTGTATGTGTGTGCGAATACAAATTTTTATCGACGATTTTGCGAACACGGACCACCTATTTCAATAATTCAAAAAACATTCGATTCTTATTGATAGGAAGACGTGCTTATTAGTTTTTGGCAAAGACAGGTTCAGCCGTTTTGAAAATACAGGGCAAAAAGTGTCAAGAATGGTAGTTCTGTTTTGAGGTACCGGAGCGCTCGGCTTGAATGATTCAAAAAACATTTTATTGTATTGACGAAATGAAGTATTGACCACATTTTTGGGAAGTATTTATAATTATTATTTGGAAATATTTAAAACAAGTGTTGATCAATATTTATCGATTACTGATTTTATTCTCTCGAATATGTAATTCTGGTTCGGAAAAAGTCCAGTAATTTGCCTAAACCTTTAACTTAGTGGTTTCCAACCTTTTTTACACCATGCCCTTGCCCCGCTCTAATCAAAAAAATTGTTGCGCCCCCCTTAATTTTTCAACAATTCAATTTTACAAATGCTCAATTGCTACAAATTAATGTGCAATATTATGTAAAAATATGCATCAAAACTTTTTTTTTAATTTTTATTTCGAAAAAAATGGGTTATTTTCAAGAATTGTATTCTGAAAACAGATTTATGCGCATCCCTGAGGGGTCGCACCCTACATATTAGAAACCACGGCCTTAAGGGGGGCGATACATGTAACAAGAAAAAAAAATCGATTTTTTTTTCATAAATCGTTACAATAACATCTCAAAAATATGCCTGTAAGTATTCAAAACAAAATTATCATTATTTATACAATAAAAACTCATTTAAGTGCCACGCCTCAACTCGACGCTTGAGTGCTATTGTACTCTTATCTGTTTCTGTGTCAAAACTTTAAACGCGTTTTTCTCAAAACGACATTTTTGAAATTTGCGGGCGCGATAACTCAAAAAGTTCTCAACCGATTCCAATGAAATTTTGCACACATCTACTTTACAGTAATAGCTTTTACCAAAAAAACCATTGAAAAAAAAGGTGAAAAATCGAACTTTTTTTTCTAAAGTTTGCCAATTTACGATTTTGTGACTCTTTTATTTTTTTTTTGGTTTAACTAGAAGATATATGTTTTATGAACACGTACAAACTAATTTTTTTAAATTCAGATCACCGTACGAAAAGTGAGAACGCCCGCAAATTGATGGCGTTTTCCGAGAGGGTCTTGGCAGATTTATTTTACGGCAGCCATTTAAAAAAAAAAAATTTAAAAAAAAATTTTTTGTGTATTTTAATATATAATAAATAACCCTAATAAAGTTCAAAAAGATTCAATCATTCCTTCCCAGTTTAAAAAGTCTTCAAAAATGGTAAAAATTAAGGCGATTACATATATCGCCCCCCTTAACTTATGATTTAGATTCGAAAATGTTGGGCCAAAGTTGTACAAGCTGGCGCATCGATCCTTACTATTTACCTACACACAATACAGTTTATCACCGAAATAAAAATAATTTTGTTTTTTACAGTTTCGAATAAATAAATATTTTGTTCGTATTTGCGATCACCGTACGGGACGATGCCCGTAATGCGTAATCGATTATCGTACGCGAGCTTTGCTCGTAATACATGTTCACATTTAAGATTAAGGCACGATGCCATGCACCACTAGTCCATATATTACATCAGGGTTGTAGACTATATGCCAAATTGCACTCGATTAGTGTTTAGTTCGGCACGACGAAACTAAACCTGTGATTATTGTCCAGTGTCCGTTCCCCGATAGCGCGATCCGCGTGACAATTCGGGAACACGCGGCGCATCGTTAATGCGACCAGAGATATGAGATCGAATCCAAGGACGAGTAATTGCTTTATGGTATTTTCTTTATCATTCTCAAAATGTTCTTGACTGATATAAGACGAATTCATGTGTATGTGCACAATGTGGATCCACGACAGAAAACCGGAAACGGTCAATGACCACGCGACAAACAAATTCCATATGCCTTGCCTCAAAAATTTTATTTGTTACATTTTATCGAAAAAAGTAAAACGCCGTTTTATTGATTTTTGTATGGGTCCAGTTTATGGCGATGCAGGATAATGCAAGTATTCAAGACATTTTAACGCATCGAGCATTGAAAATTTATCTCTTTTGTTCAACGTGTATATAAACTATATTATTTCTTGACATTTAATTGAGCTTTATTAACAAAAATAACAAATTTGGTTTATTTTGTTTTAGTTCATATTGGTATATATCAATGATTTATGGTGATTCAGTCGGGTAGAGTAGGATTAAAGGTCGGCATGTAAAAAGGTCCACCACCATTATTTCAAAAACAAGTAAAAGAAACTATGTTAAAGTAGAAAGCAAAAGACCTGTAATCAGCCATCATCAAGAAAAGTATAGTAATTTTAAGGATATTATTTTAACCCTTTCCACTCGAGAATTCTGAAAATAATATGTATTTTACCGCCGGAGCAGCGGCATCCGAGTGGAAAGGGTTAAAGTAGAAAGCAAAAGAATTGTAATCAGCCATCACCTTAATTATCAGACGTTGCTATCAGAAGATCAGAAGAAAAGTTTTTTTGTCGTTGTTTTCTTTGTTTTGAGCTCTTTTATTAACTTCCGAAGGAAAAGTTTATGTTTTCATCAAAAATTCAATTTGCTAATTTTATGTTTTTTCGACTCGTTTCAAGTCATTCTGAATCCAATGAGACCGTATTTGGAAAAAATATGAGTGTGTGCCTGTGTGTGTACGGCAAGTAGTTTAATTAAAAAAAAAATTAATTAAAAAATTTTATCTTTTGTCCACCTTTTCTCAAAAACGGCTGGACTGATTTCAGAAATTTCTCAGTTTTGCGCGACGATCAGCCAAGTCTTTCCTTTATAAATAGCAGAAAAGTGAAAAAATTCTCGTCCACGTTTTCACGGCGCTTCACAAGCCGTTTCTTCGAAAAAAAATTAATAGAACTTTTTATTAACTTCCCGAAGAAGTTTGTTTTCATCAAAAAATCCGATTCGCTAATTTTATGTTTTCTCTTCGTTTCAAGCCATTCTGAATCGAATGACACCAAATTTGGAAAAAGTGTGTGTGTGTGAACCGTAAATCGACGTTTTCTCAAAAACGGCTGTTTGTCAGTTTTGTACGACGATCGGTCGAGCCGTTTCTTTGTAATTTGAAAAAGAGTGTTAAACTTTTTGTCCACATTTAAGCTCATTCTACCGAATTGATTACAAAAAATCAAAAACTGTTCGAAAGATATTAGTTGGGAATAATACTGATTAGATTTAGGTGAAAATCTACCGAGCCGTTTTCTTGCAATTAACTGTTGAAAAAAAGTTTAAGCCGATTTTTATGGAACGTTTATGGCGATATACATCATGGTCTTATAGAACTTACTGAATGTTATGGCCTTACGACAAGTAGTTTAATTTTAAAAATTCATCAAAGTTTGAGAAAATGAGTAGTTTTTTTGACGTTTGTTAAAATTAAAATTAGATGATTTACTTGGTATAACGATAGATTACTTGGTCTTAATGAACATACTAAACCTTGTAAGATGTTAATCATCTTACAAAAACTTGTACAATTGTAAAAATTATTAATTTCTGAAAATTTGCTTTTAGAAAATACTCCGAGTTAAAGTGTTCGTTCATTTTCAATTGTGTGTAATAAATCCACTCGGAATACTTTTAATCACTCATAAATTAATTTGTTTATTATTGATTAAGTCGATTATTTACACATATCGGGAAGTTCATGTAACTTGTCTTAAGGCTAAGTACCAATGCCAACTAGTTTTGATAGATATCATGATCCTAAAGAACATACTATAGTTAATTTACTGATTAATAGTAATTATCACTATATATATTATAAGGTGTCGCGCCGACACGCATAAAAAGATTGCCCTTCTTTTGACGGTCAAAAATGATTATTAGACATATGTACATTAAATTATCAGATATTTTATAGAGATTTTAATAATGTGTACACATTTTGTGTCATTTTTTTAGATTCAGTACCAAGATATTTATTTTCAAAAATTACTTATATGTATGATATAACCGATTTGTATGATTGAAAAATCATTCGGTTTGTACTCGATCACGAGGCGTTTTTGCAAAAAGTAATTTTGTCGTTTCGGAGGTATGGAGCGCAAAGAGTGTAAAAACGCTTATGCAGAGAGAATGGATCATCCGATTAAATTAATTCAAAAAACATTTTGCTTGAGTAGACGGTTCCAAATTCTAAAAAAAATCAAAAAAAAGTTCAAAAAAAAAAATAAAAAAAATCAATCTTCTAAAAAAAATTCCAAATTTAAAAAAAAAATCTAAATTATCAGTTAAAATCAATTTTAAAAACAGATCAAATTTCTTATAATCTCTACAAAGTTGTTTGTAGAATACGCTCGTCGCATAATTTAAAAAGCACTTATCTTCGAAACGGCTAGATCTGCCTATATCAAAAACTAATCACACGTCTCCTTATCAATACAAATCGAATGTTTTTTAAATTATTCAAATCGGTTGATTTGTGTTCCCGAAATCGTCGGCGCAAATTTGTATCCGCACACGCATACATTTTTTTTTTTATTCAACAATATATTTACAACTGTCCTACATAGACATTAAGTAAATCTTTTGGCAATTATATGTAAAAATGACATCGATATATAAATAGTGAAAAATACACAGTTGCATTTTTCCTTTAAAAGAAGTAATATAATGTGACACGAGTAATTATAATCTAATTAAATCACTAAATATTTTTCTTTTAAGTCTTCGTGTTGTGTTTGTGGATAGCAGTGCGTTGGCCAACTCATTTGGGTGTTCTTCCAGTCTGTCTTTGTGGTTAACAGCGAATCACACGCATACATACACATCCATTTTTTCTAAGGTGTGCCAAAATATTCAGAAACGTTTGAAACGTAAAGATGTATACAAATTTTTATTTTCGATTTTTTTGCGATTACTATAACTTACCCTACGGGAAGTTAAAATTTCTTAACTTTACTGGTTTTTGCGATATCGGCGGTGAACCTTTTTACCCGCGGACCTTTAAGTCCCGCTGCACCCTATATAATATATATGTTTTATAGTGCATATAGTATGTTGTACTATACTGGTATGTCAAAGTTTTCTTGGAATACCTATTGTTACTAATCGAGCTTTCAGTCTGATATAGTTCAATATATCAATTCTGTGCGGGATAATAGTGTTGATTTTGTGTCATATGAACTAGAATTCGCGTCGTCTCTAAATTACAGGCGTAGCGCAAACAAACCGTAGCGACGGAACCATTCATTACCCGCATAGAGAGTATAGATCGAGGTAGGTGTCGAGCGTCAACTGCGTTCTCACTTAAGGACTTGGGATTTTTTAATTAAATCACACGATTTTACCGCACGACACGCGCCTACATTATCACTATGCCGAGTCGGAAAAATTTTCTATCATCGACGAATTCTTAATAACATCTGAGCTAGAATCGTATACAATGGTATTAGCTTTCAAAGCATAAAATAGAGACTACGCAATATTATTTGAATTAGATCATAATTCATAAAATTTTAGCTTGAACATTATGCTGTCTCTAAACAAGAATGTTTCCTATGGATGAAATTACACTAACAAGTGCAAAGCAGAAACAAGAATACAAATAGCGTAGGGCGGGCCACAAAGTTTCAATTTGACTTTCAGTAATTATACTGTCTAAACTAATTGAACTACTTCACGACACATAATACGTGTCAAACAAACAAACATCGAACTATGTTCAGTAATACTCTCAGTTAATTCCTAATTATAGTAATATGTTGATAGCAATTTTTTTAAGATTTGCCATTTATCCCTATTTACCCCATTAACTGGGTCATTAGGCAAATAGATACAATGCCTTATTTTTAATTTTAAAAGAATTTTACGAAATCATTCAACCAATGCGTAATAAAAATTTCTGGGCATAATTTTTACAAAATTACATTGTATATATCATTATTCTGGTATTTTGTCAGAAATATTCATCAGCAGCGTTAGAATAACTATTAATTTAATTTTTCTCTTATGAAATTGTTTTTTTTATTTTTTTTTATTTGTTATTTTACTATTATTTACGCCTTTGCTAGTGCAGGTTCTTTTTACACCCCCTACATGTAAACTTTTATAGAGGTTATATAAAAAACTATTAAATATAAATTAAAAATAATAATACATCTTATCAAACAAATAAATAACGTATATAAAATTTTTTATTCAGGTATAAAAAACTAAATGAAAGAGCTCAAAAGCAAAAAAAAAACTATCATAAAAAAATACTTTTGTTATGATTATTGATAAATGGCCGTCATTTCTACTTCAAAATAGTATTGTTTAAAATTATATACTTCACTTATTACCTGTGGATTTTTAAACCCTGCTCAACCCTATATAGCATTGTAAAAACTTCGTAAATTTGTATAGACACCAAAAGTATTAATGAATGATATTTATTAATATTTTATTGATTTACTTAAATTTCGTTATATTGTTGAAAACGCAAATTAATGGTTTCAATTTATCAAGTTTGGTTGCAAGTATTTTTTACACCGCAATATCGTTAAATTTTTCTTGCTGTTTCTTAACAATACATACAATTTTAGTGATTTATACATAAAAGTGACATAAAAAAAACAGTTTTTACTAATGAACTAAACTAATTGTTATTTTTCATTGTTATCAAATATCTGATATTTTGTTCAGAGTTACATGCTATTATACAACTTAAATAATGATTTTAATTTTTCTTAAAATATTTAATATTATCAAAAATTTTAATATCTAAATTTAATCGCCTATTCAAATAAAATCAAAATAAAAAAATATATACCAATAATTAAAAAAAAATATTTTTAGTTTATTTGCAATTTGGGGATTTCAAATTTAAATTTGGTGAATTATTTTATATTATCTTCATACAACTACTACAGCTATCATCCAACTTTAATTGAACTTATTGAAAATAATTTTAGTTTTTCTCAAAATATTCAATATTATCAAAAACTTGAATATCTAAATTTAATCTCTCAAGTTGTTTTTACCGCAGTTCCGACTAGGACACCGAGGAGTGCGGATCGTTTAAAGATAAATAAAACTAGTGTTATATACCTGAGTAATAGAAATATTGAAGGCAGTTCTATGGATTATAAACCATTCGAACCGGGTGGATTACCGGTTTCGACAGGTATAGATAAGAGGATTAACAGCTCGGAAATCGAGACAGGTAGTCAAATAGTCAGGTCGATGAATATTATTAACGATGAGGAAATTTATATTGATGATGAAATGAATAGTGATAAGTCAGAGTTTTACGAATGTGATTACGAGCAACCTAATAACGGAGGTAATGAAGTGCAAAATTCAGCTAATAATCCGAGCAGTTCGAAAAATATAGTTAAGATAAATATCACAAATTTGGATAAGAATAAAGATATGAAATATAAATCAGATAAAAAATTCAAACGTAATTCGAATAAAAAGAAGTTCAATATATCGGAAGAATTAATTAAAAAAATTGTAAAAATCGAAACAAAGGATGGTGAAGTGTTAGTGTTAAATAATAATAAAAATAAAGAAACCCCAAGTTGTGATGCGAGTGTAAATAACAAAAGTTGGAGCGAAATGATAGAAGAAGAAACCATTGCAAATAATGAAGAAAATAACTTTTATAATTCGAATGATGAAGGACCATATACAATATTTGCCGAAGCAATTGACAATAACATTGGAAGATTTCACAATCTAGCATTGGGAAGAATGTTATTCAAACAAGAACCAAACATAAGTAAAAATATCATAAATATAACAAAAATTGGAAAAAATAAAATCAAATTATTATTTAAAAATTACACGTATGCAAATAAACTAATAAAAGAAAAAATTCTTGAAAAATTCAAAATAAGAACGTATATTCCGAAACACAAATTATATAGAAGCGGAATTATTTTCAATGTTGATCCGGACATGGATGAGCAGGAAATTAAGGAAGTGATCAGATCAGATATTGAAGTAGTAGACATCAAATGTATTAAAAAAAGAAATGTAGATAAGCAAAATCTAAAAAGTCAAGCGGTTAAACTGGTATTCAGAGGAAACTACTTGCCAGAAGTTATATCAATGTATTCTGTTAGATGTCCTGTTAGTCCATATATTCAATCAGTGATACAATGTCATAATTGCTGGCGGTTTGGACATATAAAAATGAATTGTAAGAGCAAAATAAGATGTAAAAATTGTGCAGCTGAACATTCCCACGAACAATGTCATATCGCCACAGAGTTTGAGTGTACTTTATGTCGAGAAAAGCACCAGGCAAATAACAAAGAATGTAAATTCTTTAAACTAAATAAGGAAATAAAAGAAATAATGGCTCTTCACAATATATCATATTTAGAAGCAAAAAGGATGATTCAGAAGAATCGATATGTGGATGCAGTTAAAAGCAACCCATACAATCTGGAATATAACTCATCATTCCCAAAACTAAGGAGTAATATAATTATGAACAACTATAATAATAAATATGAGATATTAAATACATTAGAAGAACAAGAATTAAATATCGAAAAAGACAGATTAATGGTAATTAAAAAACCAAGAAATATTATAGAAAAACGCCGATCAGAATACTTGAGACATATCGGCCGAAGTAATAAAGAACAAGTATCTCAAAAGAAAACCCAGGAATTCGATGTCATGGACAGTAATAAAACGAATAAGATTGAAGAAAATAAAAGACAACTAAATCACTTCATAGAACTGGCAATGAAGTTAAGGGAAAAAATAGAATCTGAGAGAAACAAAGATTGCAAAGAATTAGAGGAAATTATATATAATCTGAAATACGATATCCACACCATTGGTAAATATTTAAACCAGGCTAATAAAACAGATAAAGGCATAAGTAATGTAAGTCAAGTAAATAACAAAGGATGTGAGGATAATTCTAACGGAAGGTAGAAGATATAGAAGACTCCCTTTAGATAGCATCTGCAAATTAAAAACCAATAAACAAACATGGACAATTTTAATATACTTCAACTAAATTGTAGGTCATTACTAGCAAACAAAGAAAGCATAGAAAGCCTGATGTACCATAAGAAAATTCATATTGCTGCTCTAACAGAAACTTGGCTGAAACAAGGACAAAAATTTAACTTCAAAGATTATAAAATATTTCGAAGTGACAGACAGGATGGTTATGGTGGCTCAGCCATACTGATCAGAAACAGTATTATCTGTGAGGAATTCAAACATTCTCAGAACAACCGGGATATCCAAATGACTGCTGTTATAATTAAATCGACTACCCCCTTTTGCGTGGTATCCATATATTGCTCACCTCAAGCCACAAAGGATTTATATTTAATCCGAAATCTTATTGAACAAATTCCAGTTAGACTAATCGTCACCGGAGATTTCAATAGTAAACACATAGCATGGGGAAACGAAATAATAGACAGTGGAGGTGCTATAATGTACGATATTGTAGATAGTCTTAACTTAGTTGTCTTGAATGATGGAACTCATACGACTATACAGACTATTAAGAAAAAATCTTCCGCCATTGATCTATCCTTTTGCTCGACATCTATTCATGACAGGATTCATTGGAGTGTAATTCCTGAAAATGTTGGTTCTGACCATTTACCAATTATAATAAAGTTGCATTTCAAATTTAATACAAGGATGCGTTGGTATCCCGGTAGAAAATGGAACACTAAACAAGCAAATTGGGAAAAATATGGATCAGAGATTGAAGATATTCTGGAGACCTCAACAATTCCTTCGAACTGCGAAGAAAAGTATAAGTTTATCCAAGATACCATAAATAAGGCGGCAGCAAAACACATTAAACAATATAAAGTATCGGATACCTTTAAACCGGCCATATGGTGGGACAATGACTGTGAGATCCAAACAAGAAGAAGAAACGAAGCCTTTAAGAAACTAAGAAATGAATTTAACTACGAAAATTACCTGAGTCTACAAAAAGTAATAGCACAAACTAAACGACTGTTTAAAACAAAGAAAAGAGAAAAATGGCGTGAGTTAATAAATTCGTTCAATATGAATACAAATATTAACAAAATTTGGAACACTATCAAAAAATTGAATAATAAAAATAATAGACAGAACCAACATCATCAAATGAACGATGACTTTTACGAGGCAATTCTTAAGACCCATACTCCCGATTTTGTTCCTGGACCTGCCCTATTTAATCAAGAACGGCCGGAAGACTGGATTGATGACAATGAACACGAAGAAATTAATGGACGCATCAAATATGAGGAACTTGAACTGGCGCTAAAGGAGAAAAAAGACAGCTCTCCGGGATTCGACAACATAACATATATCATGATTAACAGAAGCCCTAAAGCATTAAAAAACCTAATAATTGAGATATTCAATTATATATTGCTTTCAAACTGGATTCCAGAAGAGTGGAAAAGAGCGGTATTAGTTCCCATACTAAAGCCACAAAAAGATCCTGGTGATTATAAGTCTTATAGACCAATAATGTTACTACCTTGCCTTTCAAAAATATTTGAAAGTATTCTAAAAAAGAGATTAGAATGGTATATAGAAAAGAATACAATATTAAATAAATATCAATTCGGTTTCAGGAGAGGAAAAGGCACGATTGATTTACTCAGCGAACTCCTTGTGGATCTATATGGCGCGTTGACAGAAAACAAATATGTTCTATTAGTTACGACAGATGTTGAAAAAGCCTATGATCATGTAGATCACCAAATACTCAAAAATAAATTAACAAAAATAAATATTCCAAACAAAATTACTAACACTATTATGTCACTTCTATCCGATAGAAAGATTTATGTTAGAAACCAGAATCGACTCATAGGTCCAAGAATAACTTTTAATGGTATCCCTCAAGGCTCGATTTTAAGTCCAATATTATTTAACATCTATACGTCGGATTTCATAGAGACAGAAGGGACAAAAGTGAAAAAATTACAATATGCAGATGATTTAGTCATGTATATTTCTTCGCGATCATTACAGGAATGTAGTGATGAAATGAACAGCTCTTTAAGAAAAGATTTAGAATGGATGCGGGACAATAAACTCACACTTGAACCTCAAAAATCTAAATGCATTCTATTCACTAGGCATAGGCTCCCAAGAAATTACATCAGTATAAATATAGACTCGATTCAAATTAAAATATTGGAGAACATCAAAATTTTAGGAATGATATTGGATACAAAATTATCCTTTAACAAACACGTTAATGAAATGTTGGCTAAATGTGAAAAAGGAATTAATATCCTAAAACGAGTAACTGGCACCACTTGGGGTGCACATCCCAATATCTGTCTCTCGTTTTACAAAGCCGTTATTAGACCCCATTTCGATTACGGATGTCAAATTTATGGAGGAAGTTCTAAAGGGATAATGGATAGACTAAATAGAATACAATATGCAGCGTTAAGAATATGCTTGGGAGCACTGAAGTCGACACCTACAAATTCGTTGTTGGCTGAAGCTGCAGAAGCTCCTTTAGAGATAAGAAGACAGGTTATAACTAATAGGTTTTTGATTAAAAAATTTAATTATGATCATGCATGGATACACAACTGTTTAGAGCCACTTGCAGTTCTGCATTTTGAAAATAGATTCTGGCACAAAAAACCAATACCACCTTTAATTGCTGGGTTCCATACACTTAAACCACTAGAAGAAGAAATGATGGTAAATAACAGATTAACATACTTCACTATGTCTTGGAAAGGCACGTTACCTAAAAAGTACATACATTTATCAGATGATTTTGATAATGAAAAGAAGATAGACAAGAAATTAATAAATCTGAAACTGAACAACTTAATGCATTCAAGATGGAAAAATTTTATTCAAATATATACCGACGGTTCAAAGACAGATAATGGGGTTGGATGCGCAGTTTGGATCCCAAGTCAAAACAAACAACTTCAAATTAAAATGCCCGATTGGGCTACAATATTCACGGCGGAAGTGATGGCCATTAATGGAGCATTAGACCTAATCAGGAAACATAAATTGAAAAAAGTTATAATTTTGTCAGATAGTAAATCTGCTTTACATGCTTTAAATATACCTAAATATTTTGGCAATCCACTAATTTTCGACAGTATTAGAAAGATAGAAGATTTAATTAAACAGAAGCATAATATCGAATTAATATGGATAAGAGGACATGCGAATATCATCGGAAATGAGATCGCGGATGGGCTGGCCAAAGATGCACATAGCACACCCTCGATTGTAAATAAAATTCCTGCAGTAGACCTTAAAGGAATTGTTACAAAAAATGGAATGTCTCAATGGCAAAAGGTATTCGATCAAGACTCACGTTTGAAAGGAAGACTTTACCAACCGTGTAACCCGAAGGTATCGAGAAGGACATGGTTTCAAAATATTAAATGGAATAGGAGAGAAATAACAACAATCTGTAGACTAAGGCTATCACACACAAGGAATAACAGTCATCTATTCAGAATCGGTATCAAAGAAGACCCATTTTGTGCTTGTAGTATCATATTAGACACATTGGACCACATATTTTGGAATTGCAAATTATATAAAAATGAACGGAAGAAATTATATAAAAGACTACAACAGCTAAAAGTACAATTTCCAATAAATGCAAGACACATTATTAGTGAGAGTAATATAGGAATATATAGAGTGTTGCTGGATTTCATGAATGAGTGCAATATAAAATTGTAGTGACTTATAGAAATCAAGTTAATGAAGATATGTTATTAATAATTTTTCTCGTTTTTTATATATTCATACAGAAGAAATATTTTGTAATGTATAGTATTGTATTTTATAATATGTATTCAATGGATATTGGCTAAAATGTTTGGATAAAACGAGGCCATTTTAATAAAAATAAAAAAAAAAAAAAAAAATTTAATCTCTCATTTAAACAAAATCAAATTTTAAAAAATATATACCAATATTTAAAAAAAAAAATTGTTGTATTTTTTTTGTTTATTTGTAATTTGGGGATTTCAAATTTTAATTTGTTGAATTACTTTATATTATTTTGGAAGCTAGCATAATGATAGTTTCCTAGCAAATCATCTTTCAATTCAATGGAACCTCTTTGGAATTAGGTCAATAGTTTCATTATATCTGCGCTTCAAAACGTTTTAACTGTTGCATTTCCAGATTCACGTGGCTTTATTTAATAAGCAGTGGTAGACAAAAGCTCTAAATTGATAATATTATGTATATATAAGGGTCACCCCATAATTTGGATATCTTTTGAATTTATTTGCTCCTAGGAAAAAAATCTGAAAGTTTTAGATCTCTGAAAGTTTTAGATCTTGATATTAACTTTAAGATAGTCTGCACTCTGCACTCTAATCAAAATTTCTATGGAAATAACATGGGTAAAACTCCATTTGTTTTTCAGAATTTTATAACTTTGAACAGAAATTGAATCAAAATTTTGAGAATAATATTGTATTTGCTTATTTTGATCATAAATAAAAAAATACAACTTTTAGAGATTTTTTTAATTAATTAGGAAGCATTTGAGCCCCTGGGAGCCAGAAATTTTGAAAACATTTAAATTAAGGACCACCCCAATATACATACATATATATATATATATATATACATATTATATATATACATATATCTTATATATAAAATTCTTCTGTAACAATGTAAGTTTCATATTTCCTCCTAAACTATAATTCGGATTTTCATGAATCTTCCTGAAGTTTGTTCGGGAAATTTTTTAGAATGTTTTGATTCATAGAAATATAGTTAAATTGTAGAAATAAATAGAAAAAATTACAAAAAACCGCTTATCATTGTTTGCCCTTGAAAATATTTGAAGCTTAGTTTGACATTAAAAACAATTGAGGACTGTCAATTAAAAACATTTCTATTCACTTATAGGCTAAGGCAATATTAGAATATAATAAATTCATAATTATGAATAAAGAAAATGTAATGTCTACATTATTAATGCCGAAAAGCAGCTGAGATGTGCCAAAAATTAAATTAATATAAGATGCAAATAATATAACATGCATTTGACAAGTGATGCAGTCTGCGCATGCGTCTGACGTGCGCGTGGTTTGCTTTTGCTTGCAATAATTTTGTTTGCGCACTTTGCGAACAGATTCGCCGTACGAATTCGCGCAAAGGAGCGAGCCATAAGTGATTGCGCTCAAACATATTCAATTTGCAGTCGTTTTGCCTTACTATACTAAGTCACAATACAAAAAAAATTATTTAGAAGTTTCATTGTGTCAAAAATTCATATGTTTGTCATTGGGTACGGAATATTTACTCAATGGAGCGCTTTGAGTCTGAAATTTTTACTATTTTCCAATTCGTTTGGAATTTTGGAACTAGGTTCATCTTACTCTTCAGAAGTGAAAACAATTTAGACTCCTTTACCACTTCTCGGGTGGATGACATTTCTTTTCAGTGGTGTAATTTTACTTTTTTCAAAATAACGTTGGGTATCGATAAAAGAACTAATTATACGAGAAAAATATTTAATAATGTTTTTCAAAAAAGGAAATACTTTTCAAGTTACTGGCTACTGAATATTTGTTTCTTTTTTGCGTTTTTCATCATTTGTTGCTAACACCTTCAAAAATATACATTTTAACGAAAATCATGTAATGAACAGAATTATATCAATTAAAATCTTAATAAATCGTTATTTTATAGTGTTTTAGGAACATTATTAGGCTAGATATGAAAATCGGTTTTTATAGTGCTCAAAATAAGCTTTAAAATGAGTACTTCTGCGTGTAAAATGAGTGAGCTATCATGCAGATAAAGGACGCATGCAATGTTTTTTTTTTTCATTTAAATCAAATACTTTGAGTGCCATATCCACCAAAATTAAAAATAATCGTATTCAATCTAGAATTAACTTGGTTTAAGAGATCTTGATGGATTCTAGAAAATACCACAACTTTAGTACAAATGATTCTTAAAAAACTCATGATTTCATGAAAAAAAAAAAAACATTTTAAAAAAAACAACCAATTTCTCATCATAATACCTCTGAAAGAATACGTATAAAAGTATATATATAAGAAAATTCGAGGTATTTTTCTGACTAATTATTATTGTTTATTATTTTTTCGTTACACAAATATTGATAGATGTATGATTAATTAAGGAGCTGTCCAACCAGAGGTCTTTCGAGCCCTTTAACCCTTCGCCGTTTTACAATAAGAGAAGTTACGGTAAAATTAATGATAGAGAAAGTTGTAGCTCATTTAATCACCTTTAAAATAGTGTATTACAAGTTCTGATAAAATCAGAATTAAAAGAGTAATAATCCAATTATTGCTGTGGATGGTGACGGAGTGCAAATTGTTAAAAACATTGAAACTAAGATAAAGATTAGCCTATTTCCAAAATATCAAGTAAATTGGAGCACAGTAAAAAAAAATTACAGAGCAATAATTTTGTTGATCGTAAGTTGAATAGAGCACATGTGAACAGGATTTGACAAATTAATTCACTTCAAATATAAACTTAAGCAATAATGTATATTGATTTATTAGAGAAAAAAATGCAATTTAGATATTAAAATTACTTAAAGCCAGTTAAAATATGGTACAAAATTATAAAAATTATAGGCAACATTATTGAAGCAATTATTTTGGGTGAGAAAAATAAAAGGTGATATTGCACCTTTGCCGCCAATGCTATATATTAATTCTTTCTGAATTTGTTGTACTTTTTAAAAGATTTCAATTTTCAACATGAGTATCTTATGCTATGACCATAAATCAAAAAGGCAGACGATCATTTTTAGTGTGATAAATTTGGAAAATCAATGTTTTAGTCGTGAATAAACAAAAAATCATTCATTTATACATCCACATCTACAGGTATGGCTAAAAATACTATATAACCCTTAAATGCAATAAAATAAATTGAGCTATTGGAAATAAATTTGTTCTATAAATCGCAGTGTTTAATTTTTAATATACAATTTTATTGAACATTTTTTAATATTTGTTAAATAAATAATTAAAGTGTTAACTGTGGGAATTGAGAACAATCATTTTATTTGAAACAGTTCTACATTCAACATCACTTATATATTGGTGTAAATAGTAATTCAAAAAACAGTAATTATTATTTTTAACTAAGCAGTAAATATTAGTATAAAATATTGAAAAATTGTTGACGTAGGTACAGAACAACGTCTGTCGGGTCAGCTAGTATATATATATATATATATATATATATAATTACTTCAAAACTCTGCAGTCGTATGAAACTTCCGATTTGTGTGATGATCTATAACATTTGTTAATCAAATTTATATGTTGAGTTATTATATTCCGACTTCATATATTCAGTTTGAAACTGAATTATCCTGTGCAAGCGGCAAGGATGTCCTATTGATTTTGTGATTTTCTTGCAAAATGACAATAATATCTCTGACAAATTATTATTTTCTTATTTTTAACATATACGACTCATTTCTAAGTAAAATATATAATGTCTCTTATAATATAATTTTTTATCATAAATTAACGTTATAACAATTATTATTATAATATAAATAAAAGATGTAGGTTTTTTTTGACACAATTTACATGGGCCCACATCTTATAAACTCTAAATTCCGCCCGATTTCCTTCACTTGAATCTGTATATATTTCTTGTATGTTACAACTAGTGATTTTTTTACATTAATCAAGATAACTATTTAAACAATTTAGCAATCACAAAAAATGATCACAGATTGAAAAAAAATTGAAACGAAATAAAATATATAAAATTTTAAAGTTGTCAATAATAATAATAACGCAAATCGAAATTTTATGATAAATCAATTTGATATTACCTGTCAAAAATGGTGGACCTGCACAGTCTTGTATATTGCGTTGGCCAGCGTCTAATAGAGACAAAAAAATATTTCAATATGGTTTAGGATCCTTCTGAAAAACGCCTGTTACTTATCACTCCCGTTATAGATAGCCCCTAGCTCCTCTACTCTAAATAAAAACTATTTATTATAAAAATAATTACCATATGATTAACATGAATTGTTAACGTTTCTTACGATGTTTAAAATATTGATATTGATTAGTACTATTGAAATATTAGAATAATATTGATTATTCAGTTTTAACTTTATGCATGTATACATTTCTAGGACTTCAAGCTAAAATAAAATAAATAGTAATATATATTTTAAACTGGAGAAGAAACGTCAACAATCTATTAAAAATATCAACAACCTTATATCTAAAATACTTGTGACATAATATTAAAAATTATATTATCAATAATATTTAAATGTTAATAATATTTGTTAAACACGGTACAGAGTGTGTTGGTAAAGCTATGTTAAAATTTTGGCATCAAATACTCCATTCATAAATATGAATTTTTGTAGGTTTACAAAAGATTTACAATAGAGTACTTACTTATATAATATATTTTGTGTTCAGAACCTATTACATCTGAGCACTGTTATAAGAATATAAATTATTGATTAAGATTTACCCAGCATCCATATTGTTCAATATGTCAAATACATTCTCTCTGCGAATGAAAGATGTCTTTCTCTCAAACATACTTAATTTATATTATTGTTTGAAATTTCTATAAATATACCAAATATACACCTTTCCATTGAAAAAGTTTAGCTATGATGTAAAAACAAAACACATTAATGAACGTTATAAAATAATAATTGATATTAACAGATTATGCGTAATAAACATGCTTTTATAGTATTATCTTTTTGGCATGTTTAAATTTTTCATGGGAACAGCTGTTTTATATTATATATCATGTGAGACATGATCATCATCGTAATGAAGAGCGGTTTATACTCATAACCATGTTATCATATATATTATGGAACATAGTAGTAAAATAAGCAGTAGGGTAGAGCGGTTCTTAATGATCCGTGGGTAAAAAGGTCCACCGCCGATATCTCAAAAACAAGTAAAGTTAAGACTTTTTTAACAACAATATTTCAAAGTAGAGGGAAACAGATGTATAACTAGTCATTATCTCGATGCTTACAACGTCACTATCTGGAGATAAAAGGCAATGTTTAAAAATCCATAACGAAACTATTTTCTTTTGTTGTTCGTTTTTTTGTGTTATGATCACTATTCCATAGTTTACGAGACTTCTATATAATTTTTAAGTAAAGTAATATAATTATTTTATAAGATGTATTGTTAATTTTAAATTAAATTCAACAAAATGTTTTATATAACCCCCACAAAAGCTTACACGTGGGTGGGGAAAAAAAGACCTACTCAATCTTGACCCTGGCAAAGGTGTAAACAATAAAAAATAATTGATAAAATAGTATATTGAGTAAATATTTTTATCACCATTGGATATGTAAACAGTTCTGTATAATATTGTTACAGCTACTGTCCTGCAGACTGACTCAATAAACGGAACTGTGCAGGTCCGTCATTTTTAACGGTAATATAAAGTTGATCTATTGTAAGCAATTATATATTTGCAGATTACGCAGTATTTTATGATATTAATATTAAGCACCATTTCTTCATAAAATTATCGAAGAGAACACAGCTCAATATTCCTTTTAACAATTGCATTGTAATACACGAAAATTTAAACTATTTAACAAATATCTGTAAGCTTTGTACTTTATACTGTTTCTATTTCAATAACATTTAAAGGCAATTTAAAACTTTATAACATCTTTCATATGGTATAGCATTTTTAAAATAAAGTAAAAACTTAAACTACGTTCATGATATAATGATAAATTTGAAATTACAATCTACTGAGTGATTTTTATTTCATTAATATGATATTTGTTATAGCATATTTTTAATAAAAAAAAATAAGAAAATTTAAACAAAAATCACATATGAATTTATTTCCAAGTGTAACTAAATGGGTTAACATATTTAATTACGATTTTTGACAAATGCGATAATGTAGCTGTACAAAGTATTTAACGTTTGCATTATATTTAAACGAGTATCTTATATCAAGTTATTACTAAAAATAGTAGAACTTGATATATACACAGTATTTCCGTAATAATTCTACTCGGTGTTCAAAAATAGACAATATAATTTCCATTTGAAAGACAAATGAATAATTCGATTTATTTTCAGCAGTGATATAAGGATATCTGTTTCAGCCAATTCCATTAATATTTTTTTTAAATATAATTGCATAGCAACGCATGTTTATAAATTATTTGCAAATTAAATTAATGTATTTTTTCAAAAATCACACTTTATGTATCAATCTTTAAGTACTTTATTTCTTTTCAATTAAAACAACAAATCTTATAACAAATATACTAATATTATGACTTTACTTCGACGCATAACATATGAGTTATAGAGTTCGATTTCAATCATATCAACTTATTTTTTTTAACTTCCCGTAGGGTAAGTTATAGTAATCGTCCAAAAATCGAAATCAAAAATTTTTACATTTCTCGACGTTTTGAAGGTTTCTGAACATTTTGGCATACTTCAGAAAAAATGGATGTGTGTGTGTGTGTGTGTGTGTGTGTGTGTGTGTGTGTTTTGTATGTCCGCTTTTTTTCGTCCACGTTTTCGGGCGCACGGATCAACCGATTTGAATGGTTTAAAAAACATTCGATTCCTATCGATAGGGAGATGTGCTGATTAGTTTTTGGCAAAGGCAGGTCCAGCCGTTACGGAGATATGGAGCAAAGAGTGCAAATAATAGAAAGCGAGTTTTTGAGAGAACGGATCAACCGATTTGAATGGTTTAAAAAACATTCGATTCCTATTGATAGGGAGATGTGCTGATTAGTTTTTGGCAAAGGTAGGCCCAGAGGTTTCGGAGATACCGAGCTAAATTTAAAAAAAATGGCTGTTTTTGAGAGAACTAAGCGTCCGATTTAAATGATTCAAAGAACTTTCTGCTTTTTTCAACAAAACAATTGATTTTGGAAAAAAAAATTTTTTGTTTCTAATTTTTTTTCAAAAATTTTTTTTTGTAATTTTGGACTAAAAATTCAAAAAATCACCCAAGCTAAGCACAGTCTAAGCGCCACTCTGGTAGAAATGTTTACGCAAGTGCGTTTAGACTGTTTGTGTACTGGAGCACTTTTTCAATTTTGTGAAAATTATTGAAAAATGTGAAAATGCCGCCAAGCTGAGCACAGTATAAGTGAAAATGTCGCAAAGAATTATTTGCAAATGCGTTTAGACTGTGGGAGCACTTTTTCAATTTTGTGTAAATTTGGCAACTATTTTTTTTTGGAATTTGATTCGAAATGAAATGACGATTGTTAATGTTCTGGAGATGATAAATTGATTTATTTATAATTAACTTTCCATAGGGTAAGTAATCGCAAAAAAATCGAAAATGAAAATTTTTATATATCTTCACGTTTCAGAGGTTTCTGAATATGTTGGCATACCTTGGAGAAAATTGATGTATGTGTGTGTGTGTGTGTGTGCGTCCATGTGTGTGTGTTCGGATACAAATTTTCGTCGACGATTTCGGGAACACGGATGAAGCAATTTGAATAATTCAAAAAAACATTCGATTCGTATTGATAAGGAGACGTGCTGATTAGTTTTTGTCAAAGGCAGGTCTAGCCATTCCGAAGATATGGGGCAAAAAGGGCCAAAAACGGTAACTCAGTTTTTAAGAGAACGGAGCGTCCGATTGGAATAATTCAAAAAACATTTTACTTGTATTAACAGGATGAAGATTTGATCAAATTTTCATGAAGATAGGTCTAGCGGTTTCGGAGATCTAGTAAAAAAAACTAAAAAAAAATAACATTTGGCGGTCAAAAATGATCATTAGACATATGCACATCAAATCATCAGATATTTTATAGAGATTTTAACAATAAGTATAAGTTTTGTTTACATTCCTATGGGTTCCGTACCAATGTTTTTCCGTTAGACAGCGACGCGGCGCTTACGCGCTTTATATTTTGTCTCTATGCAGTTAAGGCAGTACGATTGCTTTGAAAAAAAGTTCAGATCTTCCAAAATATGTCAAAATGAAGATAACATTTTTTCCAAAAAAAAAATTTTTACAAAAAAAATTGTTTAAAAATTTTTTTTAAAAAAAAATTTTTTTTTTCAAAAAAAGTAATTTTTTGTCCAATTTAAAATTTCTAAAAAATCTTATTTTTTCGAAGTAAAATTTTTTCAAAAATGTTAATCGTTTTTAAAAAAATAATAATTTTTGGCACGGGAAGTTCCAGCAATTTGCCTTAAGGCACGATGCCTTAATTGCCTTAAGACAGAATTCCACTTACAGCTAGTTCTGCTTTTATTTCAATATTTTACATTTTTATATTCGCTTTAATATCAAACACTTAACGTTTCAAATACATATTTGTAAGTGTTATGTGAAAATATGCATAAACAGTGTCGGTAAAATTAGTTTTACTTCTGGTAGATCCTATAATACTTTGTCGTATTTACGATTATTAAAATTCTATCATAGCAATTAAAAACTCTTAAAATTCTCAAAAATTATTTGTACGATCCACAACCCAGGGACGGTTGTGACAGGTATAAACACAGGTTAAAAACAATAACACCAAAATAGTTTATAATGAATTTTATTATTGTTAATAACAATACATAATATGTAATGCAGCTCACCATAAACCTTCAAACAAAGCTTATGAATAAAATGTAACAATATATGACAAATCATAATTTTCTAAACAAAGTTGACAAGAAATATTTGTGATAATTTTTATATTGAACTTTTCTGTTCCTTTCTATTTCATATTTTGTCTTAGCTGAGTTTCATTGTTTTTTATCTGTTTAAATTTTACCCGAAAAGGACAAGAAATACATGTCACAACCGTACCCATAAAATTTGTCACAACCACTAATTACTGGTAATTAACTAACAACGTATCTATCCTTATACAAATAACAGTTATCATTAAAAACAATGGAACAACAAAACTTACTATTGGCTCTAAGCATTGTGGTCTACAGATCAACTGATCTGATGAGAATTCAAATCAATTGATTAAGAAGTAACACAACTGTAACATCCAAAAACCGATTTTTGTCATATTTTGAGAGAAGGTAAAAGTAAAGCCAATATAATTAATATTGGGGAAGGTCATTTAGCGAAAATTTAAGTGACAAAATAGATAATTATTTAAAAATTAAGGAACAGCCATTATTTGAAGGGCTCTGCAGGAAGTTATTGTGTATGTTTATAGCTAGACAAATCCTAGCAAATTCTCTAATCTGACAATAGAAGGCACTGACTGAAAGCAATAATGGGAACTTATTCGAAGAATTATACTTCATTTTTCTCCCTTTGGATCCTATCTCAAAATCAGTATAATTTAGCAGTATTACGCCTTTCTCTACGTACCCTGGCACAACCGTACCCAGTCTCCCCTACACATTTTTAAAAACGTTGTTATCAAATGATCTGCAACTACGGAATCTAGAATGTATATGTATGAAAATTATATAATTTGATATGAATAAATCAAATGCTCTTTTCATTGTAAATATATTACAAAAATCTGCACCTAATTGTATTTTTTATTTTTTTGCAAACATTTAGAATTGTACTTCTTAGAAGTTTAAAATCGAAAAAACTAACAAAGAATTCAAATCAACTGATTAAGAAGTAACACAACTGTAACATCCAAAAAAGCGAATTTTGTCATTTTTTGGAAGGAGGTAAAAGTAAAGCCAATATAAATAATATTGGGAGAGGTCATTTAGCGAAAATTTAAGTCACAAAATAGATAATTATTTAGAAATGAAGGCAGAACAGCCATTATTTAAAGGGTTCTGCGGAACGCAGTGAAGCTGCTGCATTTGGATAAAGAAGAAAAAAGTTACTGTTTATACTTATAGCTAGAGAAATCCTAGCCAATTCCCTAATCTAAGAATAGAAGATTGAAAACATCTCTATTAAATCTGTTTCCGCGAGATTATATCAATTGTCATGACAGAAAATAAAAAATGATTAATGAGCTCGTTTGTAAACATAATTGTGAGAGTGAATGAGAATGTTCCAAATCAAGTCAGGGTTCAGTGCCCTATTTGATGATACCACATCAGTCCGCATTCCAGGGTTGTCGTTGTACCTTGATTTAGTTGATTTTTTTATTATTTCTTTTTTATTCATTTTGTAATATATTCATTGTATTTTTTTATTTAAATCGGAACTCATCTTTAAGAACGGCTCGGGTCACCTTGGTAATCCCTATTTGCTCATTAAGACAGGAATATACAGCGTCATAAAAAGCTTTTAAATCGCATCTCGCATCGCGAGAATTATCTTCCCTCGGAAATTGGAAAAAAGAAGAAATTATCAAATCAAGATAAAACCCGTTTGTTTGAGACGTAATGTGACGTTACTCGGTAATGTAGATACCAGGTGCGCAATTGTAATATGCAAATTAGATAATTTAAATGACTGGTTAAATAACAGGGAGAAATTTTTTTTTAGATGAGGATGACAGAATTTTTATCAATTTCGAGAAACAGAATAATGTGAAATCAACTATAACTCAAATACTAATGATCAAAATAAAATTGTTTAATTATATTTACTTATTAGGGTAGAGTGGAATTTTTTAACAACAAAATTTGAAAGTAGATGGAAAAATATGTATAACCAGTCATTACCTCGCTATTAGGAGATAAACGGCAGTGTATGTAAATCCATAACAAAATAATTTTCTTTCGTTTTTAGTTTTTCTTTTAGTTGTGTGCACTGTTGTTTAGTTTACGAGATCTTAACATAACTTTTAAGTGTGCGTTATTTAATTGTTTAATAAGATATTATGTTATTTCTAAATTAGATTCAACAGTTTTTATAATACCTTCATAAAAGCTTACTTGTATGTGGGGTACATAGCACCAGCTGCACCTCTACTCTGCCAAAGGTGTAAACAATATAAATAATGTGACAATAATAACAGTGAATAAAAAAGTAACTTCAGTTAAAAAAGCATTTTTACAGGAGATTGCATTGCATTGCTTTATTAGTTATTCCAACTCTATTGATGGATATTTCTGACGTCTTCGTAAAAAATGTGCTCATAAATTTTTTATTTCGCATTGACAAAATAATGTAGATATTATTTCTTAAAATTCCTTTAAAATTAAAAATACTGCATTAAATCTGTTTGGCTAATGACTGTCTTTTTATACTCAGCCTATGGGAATAATAGGGACAGATGACAAATTTAATAAAATTTTAATTAATTACCAGGCATTTCTGTCTATCTGAGATATGAAAATAATGTATATATATATATATATATAAATAAAATAAAAAAACTGCTAATTTTACTGAGAATAGTTTGATAGTTGTTTGTTTGATAGAAGTTGTGTTTTGTGATGCAGTTCATTTGGTTTCGACAGCATAATTGCTTAAATTCAAATAGGACCTTTGTGCCCCGCTTTACCCTATTCATTTCTGCCTGCTCCCCTTCTTCCAGTTTTTATTTTCACCGCATTTACACTTAGGGCATGACTTTTTAGCATAGAGCTCATCTTAATTGCGCCAATAAGTTTCAAGAGTGAAAACAGACCTACTTAAAAAATTAAAGCATTTCTTGTTTCACAAAATTTTTAGCCTTTATTCTTTTTGTATTCATAACAAATTTTAACCCATTATAATTCGCATTTTACCATGATATGTATATATAAAATATAAAAACTGTTTCATAATCTTTTAAACCAGGCACCCTTGTGTAAACAAAATTTACTGATATATGTAATTATCGACTTGATCAATAAGATTTCAGATTTATCGACTTTTGCGAAATTGTAATGATGGTTTATTTTAAAATTTGATGTGATACATTATTTCAAATTTTTATATTTTTTATAACTAAACCGCTTTTCGTAGGCCCATAAAATTAAGAATAACATGCAGTTTCATCAAAAAACTTCAACAACTAACTGTGATTCAGTACGATTCATGCCTTATATCTTTCGAAAGACGGTTCAGGATTTTTTGCAAAAACGAAAAATTTTACACTTTTTTGCCAATTATAATGACTTAATGGCTAAATATAATCACTTAATTATAATGGCTTTTTCGATCGCAAACAAAACTAATCAGCGGGAGTGCTCAAGGATTTTTTTCAATTTACTTTTATTATTTTTAAATTGGTGCAGCCGTTTTCTGAAAAAATGTTGACAGGTCAAATTATGGTTCATATACATACACACATACTTTTTCCAATGTTAGTCTCAAATTCAGAATGACTTGAAACGTCGAGTAAACATAAAATTATCAAATTGGATTTTCTAACAAATCCACAAACTTTTCCTCTTCGGGAATGTAAATTGATTATATTCAATAATATTAGAATTATATTTTGCACCAAAAATCCATATATTTCATAAAAAATATGAATTTATTGTACATCGTTGTACATTTGTTGTACCATTAAACTCTTCTTTATACACTGTTATGCATTATTCTTTGCAAACTGTTGCTTCAATATTTCTTTATTCTGCGCTTTGGCTTTCAGTCCCTGTATTTTTTCTTCTCGCGTAAGTCATCAATCACCTACATTCTTCTTCTTCCCTGTCCTTTTAGTTCTTCTATTTTACTTTCCACGACATCGTGAAGAAGGCATTCTTTTTGGAAAATGGGTCCATTCTTTTCAGGGTATCTTCATTTGTTATCTTATCTGTCCACTTTATCTTCTCCATTTGTCTCCAGCACCACATTTCAAAATTCTCCTTTAATTATTGTTTTTTAAAACTAAAGTTCATATTACGATAAAATGTACAATATTTACAATTTCTGAAGATTTCTAATCAGTTAAAACAGAAATTAACTTATATAATCTATAATATCATTTGTTTTCTTTGATTATTATGTTCTGGTTTGAATTCTATTTCTAGATATTGACGGTACTAAAACAATATAAACTCTCTTTATGATATAATTGTATACATAATTAGAATACACAGCTAAAATTTGCTAGAATTCAAGTGATAATGCGAGAACTTTAAAGTTTTCATGTATTATTTCTACTGGAAGCAACAAAATTTGACTTTAAAAAATTACTACCTAGTAAATAGTTTAATGCATCAATGCAGGGGAAGAGTTGTTTTTACCAGTAAATATATTTCCATCACGTTTTTAAGTAAAAATTGCTACCACTACTGCTTCATATCAGGTTTTCTGAGTTGGGTATCAAATTTGAAATCTTTGGGCAAACCAAAGTTCTTATTCATAAACCAAAGAGCCCCATTATTAATAATAATTTGTAAATTTATCTAATCTGTTTTGATTACATTGAAATTTATTTTATTCCTATAACAGAAAACAAATTTATTTTATTCTTATACAGCAATCCCAAATACAAAGTTCTACTCGCTGCTGGATAATTTCTCCTCCGGACGATAAATATTATTGTGAGCCAATACTGCGAATAAATATCACGAATTGTAAAGGTTGGAATGTAATACCTTTATCGTCACAAAAGAGAATTACACCTAGGTCATCGTAATATTCAATTCTTTGGCGAAGGGTCACATATTGCGTATATGCCTTTAATGATGTTATATTCTGAACATTAAGCGTTCCGTGAATTAGATAATAGGACCCAGATAGAGCACCGATAATAAAAACATTATTTATATAATGTTATATTGATCTTTTTAAATGGTCTTCGGTTTTTGGTGTAATATTTTGGTATAACATTAGTATTTATGTAGAGCTATTAATTACAATTATGTGTTATTACTGATTTAGAATAATGTGCATAATATGGATTGTTCGTTTGTAGTTTAAAATGTTCAATATTCAGTATTTAGATTCTTACTTCTAACTTTTTACTCGTTAGTCCATTTTTTTTTCAATAATATTTATAATTTGAATAAATAAAAATATCTGATGTTATGTTGTTTTTTTATTAACCTCCCAGTTATTGTAATCGCTCAAAAATCGAAATTGAAAATTTTTACCTCGGAAACAATGGATGTGTGTGTGTATGTATGTATAGATACAATTTTTCATCCACGTTTTCAGGACGGATCAACCGATTTGAATGGTTCAAAAAGATGTGCTGATTAGTTTTTGGCAAAGACAGATCCAGCCGTTTCGTAGATACGTAGCAAAGAAAGCAGAAAATAGGAATCGAGTATTGAGAAGAACGGTCCGATTTGAATGATCCAAAAACATTCAATTGATAATGATGGGGAAAAATAGTGATTAGTCTTTGGCAAAGGCAGATCCAGCTGTTTTGGAGATATAAAGTTAAATGTGCAAAAAAATGGCAGTTTTTGAGAGAACTAAGCATCCGATTTGAATGGTTTAAACAACTTTCTGCTTGTGTTAATAAAACGGTTGCTTTTGGGTAAAGAACTTTTTTGTAACTCAATTTTTTTCTAATTTTCAAAAACAAAAAATTTTAATATCGAAAAATAATTCGGATTTTATTTTTAATTCTAACTAAGGTCTAAACATCACTTATATACTTTAAATAAATAATTTTAACTTGTTTTTCATTTTAAATCCGATTGATTAAGTTTTGTTTATTTAATTTTTATAAAATAAGAATGCTGAAAATTACATTATTTATAATAATCTATTTAATAAGCAAGTGATTTTGAATCATTGGACACCAAAATTGAAAAAAGTATGAGTGTATGAGAAAAATTTTGACTTCTCATCGATGTTTTCTCAAAATCCAAAAGCCATTTGATCAAACTCGATAAGAGCTTATGCTGATTAGATTTGGTTGAAGATCGGCTGAGTCGTTTCTTAAAGTGGCAGAAGAAATTAAAAAAAATGGTTTCGCAAAAAAAAACATAATCGATTTTGATAATTTAAAACCTATTTCCAAGATATTAGTTGGTAATCGAGCCGATTATTTTTGGTAAAAATCGGCTAGGACGATTCTTCGTAATTAATTATGAATTTTTTTTAACTATTTTGATGAAACTGAATTTTTTTGGTAATGAGGAAGTTCGTAGTCATAATGAACACATCCAAAAATATAATAGGCTTACGAAACATTTAAACGTTATAAAAATTACCAATGTTTGTGGTAATGAAACGTTTCAAAATTTCAAAACATTTTGTTATAATTTTAAAATTTGCTAAATTTTAATATTTGTTAATGAAGCCGAATGTTTACACGTTTCTGCAACTTACTTTGAGGTTTTTGCCACTTACAACGAGGTAAATTTAATACCATTTAAAAACATATTTCTAGATAGTATTTCTTCGAATAATTACAAGAAAAAGCATCAGTTGATAATTATGTCGGAAGTAAAATGTACCAAATGCATAATTTAAAATATCAAATATCAGTTCGCTTAATTTTGTCTAATGTATAAACAACCGTGTTTCATTTATGCCGATTTCACTGTTTGTATACATAAAATCAAATATTTTACGTCTGCAAATAATCAAGAGTAAAATGTAATATGGATTCTGCGTACTTTTGCCTGAGTAATAGTTGCTTACAAATTAAAGCAATCTTGTCAAACAATGAAAATACAATGTCAATACTGAATTTATCGAATTGACTCAGGCACAGATAAAGATAGGCGTCAAACATTGGTTCGGATAGCATATTATTTTATTCACATTTTTATTGTTTGTAATTAGATATACTTTTTATAATATATTATGTGTTCTTCCTTATTAACTTTCCGTCAGGTAAGTTATAGTAATCGCGAAAAAATCGAAAATGAAAATTTTCATATGATGTGTGGGTATGTGTATGTGTGCGGATAAAAATTTTCCAATTTATTCGATTTGAATAATTCAAATCTTATTGCATTTTAAAACATTCGAATCTTATTGATAAGGAGACGTGCTGATTAGCTTTTGGCAAGAAGAGCAAAAAATGGTAATTCAGTTTTTGAGAGAACGGAGCGTCAGACTTGAATAATTCAAAAAACATTTTATTTAATTGACAAAGTAAAGTACCGTTTAAATTTTTGAAAAGACAGGTCTAGCGGTTTCAGAAAAATTCAAAGTATAAAAAAAAATTTTTTTCAAACAAGCCAATTTTTTTCAGAAATTTCAATATTCTCAAAAATATCATTTTTTTCAAGTTTCCAAAAAATTTTAAAGGTTTTTAAAAATTAAGGCACGATGCCATCCACCACTAGTTATTTTGGTCATCGATAAATCATAATACTTCATATAATGTACAAAAATTTCATTTTTCGTTTCACTTTTAAGTTTTCCGAACTTATTACTTAATTTAATTTTTTATTATTTTTTTTTTTTTGAACTTACTGGTTTTTCCTTTGCGTTTGTTTTGAGTTTTTAACCTCTATATGTAGTGGCATCAGATCTCAGATCCCAGAATGAGATAGAATATTATGTAATGAAACTATTTTAATTAAAAAAAATTATACGGCATATTCATTTTTAATATCATTAAAATATTTATGAAATATATTAAAGAATATCTTACAGATGTGGAAAACCTCGTTTTGTTTTTGAGGCGTTTCAAAAATACAAATGCTACAATATATAATATATAAGCTATCTATATAATGCTCTATATAAGGAACCTTATATTTAAATTTTGTGTACATTTAACGATTAATTTTGTTACATAAATATTAATTATTAGCAGTATGTTTGAAAATATAAGACGTTGCCTTGAAATAGTAATATTGCCTAAAATATGAAACGACTCAAACAATTTCTGCACAAAAATAATCAACGAGAATCTCTAAAGAAAATAACTCTTTTTGGATTATGGACTTTTGTTACCAAAATCGTTAAATTTTAATTTGTTGCAATTAATGCTTTTTGCATTATCCTTGATTCTTTTTCAAAGCCACATAGTCAAACAATTATTTCATTTTATAGCTTTAGTTGACTCAATAAAAATTTTACTCTATAATGAATATACGATGGAACTGTTACATTGCCTGAAGCGACATGTGTCAGAACAAGTGATATTAATAAGAAAAGACAGAAGATATGTGTAAAATATTCCATATATCAAATTCATAATCTTTTCTATGTTGCATCTTTTTCAATCCGTGTTATTAAATTACATGAACTGATAAAACATATAGCAGCAGAGCTATCGAACCAATAAATCTCCAATGCATTTTAAGAATTATTATTATTATTATCACAACTATTTTCTCCAATCGCAAATCAATGAGGTTGTACATCTTTTCAACTTTTTTTGCCATTCTCTATATATATATAATCAATTCATCAAAAATTTTATTCTATAATGTAGTGTGCAGTGCACCAACCTCAAATAAACTGTGTTTTTCCTTATCAGCAAGTTGTTCTGTTCAAGTCCTTTTCTAGGCTTCTTTTAGTCATCGTATACGGCGCTTTTTGAAAAATTGAGCTGTATATTTTTAGTATATTTTTTTTAAACCTTCAGGTTTAGGAGGATTCAGATCGCTGTCCTTAATAACAGATCAATTACGATATCACTCAGATTAACATATACATATCTTATTTTGGTTGGTTCACACTCTTCGATACTATTGATAATGCATCTGATTTTCCGATGACTTGGCTAAATCGTAAGCTAATCTTTAAATCCAAAAATGAAATAATTATATTATGGTCTTTATAAATTGATTTTAAATCGTTATTGTTATAGTACTTAAATATCTAAAAGATACCTATTTTGCCCATTTGGGCCTCATTTTATTGGCCAATTTGGATAATTCATAAATTTAATATGATTAAATGTGACCTCATGAATAATACAACTAATAGTGTGTTTATGGATTTACTTAGAAGTGGTAAAGTAAAAATCTTTTCAAAAATACTCTTTTAATTACTGATATTGAGCAATTTGGTAGAAGAGCAATTAAATAATGCAAACAGTTCAATCAATAAAATTATAGTCTAAAATATATTTAATTCTGTAACGAAAGTGGCTTGCTTTTTCTAATTAAACATAAAAGTTGAGTAAATTCTAATGCTTCAGTAAATTCTCGAATTTTATCTGTTTTCTACAATACTTTGTAGAAGATATGACATCTTTAACAATTTATGTGCTGTTTTTATTTTTTTTAATTAGAAATGACTTTATTATATTTTTAAAGCTGGTACGTTGCCCAATTATACAGAACTACGATTCATATGGCTAGTTGATTCTGACAAAATTAGTATGAAAAATGTCTGCATCATATAATTATAAAATAGTGTCTCGTATTTTTTTTCTTTGCTAAAAGTATGAAAATGCTTGGCATTACAATCACAATTTTAGAAGTAGTGAATGTTAAGACTGAATGTTTCTATGGTACCATAACTTGATATAAGAATCTCTGATATTCTCTATATAGGGATAGGGCGGGGCACAAAGATCTAATTTGACTTCCAATAGTTATACTGTCTAAACTAAATAAACTACATAAGAAGACATAACATATATCAAATAAACAACTACTGAACTATGTTCAGTAAAAGTCTCAGTTAATTTCTAATTATAAAAATTTGTTTTTTTATTATTCTAAAATTGGATATCTGTTCTTTTTGCCCCATAGGCAGGGTAAAAAAGAATAGCCAAGGGGTAAACATATCCTATGCTCTTTTTTCATTTTAAAGAGATTTTATAAAATAATAGTAATATTATTTAACCAATATGAAATACAAATTTTGAGAATATTTTTTACAAAAATTTCATTGTATATAGCCATGATCTGCTATTTCTAAATAAATATTCATCAGCAGAGGTCAAATAACTATTAATCTTATTTAACTCTTATAATTGTTTTTTTAACTTAATTTACGTTTTTATTTACAATTTCTTATTGTGTACTTCTTTGCCTACGTAGAGGATGAGTTGATCCTTTTTGCCCCAGTCAAATGTAAGCTTTTATAGAGATTACATAAAAAAATTGTTAGATTTAACTTAGAAATAACAAAACATCTTATAAAACAATTAACAAACGTATTGCTAAAATTATAGCCAGGTTTCTTAAACTAAATATAAGAGCTCAAAAAACCTACCAACGAATAAAATACTTTTGGTATAAGTATTGATACATTTCTGTTTATCTCCTGGTAGCTACATCGTAAGAATTAAGATGATGGCTGTTTACACATCTTTTACCTTCTACTTCAAAATAGTATCACTAAAAAATTTTTGCTTGTTTTTGAGATAATCATGGTAGATCTTTTTGCCCGCGTACCTTGAAGCCCCGCTCTACCATACTACTTGAAATGTTTTTTTTTTTAATATTTGCCTATAATTACAATTTGCCTGGTACGGCAGTCAGTAATTTTGATGACAAATGTATAGATACAAGATTTTAAAATGCTATCCAGTGGTAGTCATTCAGTAAGTTTGAAAATTGATGAGATATAGAAGAGTAATAATAATTCTACACTACTTGAAGTAAACTTCAAGAAATAAATTTTCTTTACTTTTAAATTTTTAAAACTCTTGATTAATTGTGCATTTTGCTTTATTTACATTTTACGATCAATTCTTTTCACATAATAAAAACGCTTCAAATGATATGCACTATTTTGGTTCATATTTAACAAGGGTTTATAAATTGCAATAAACAATGGTTATTTCATTTGATAATATTCCATGATATAATTGATAATTTATCTTAATTAATTTATAATCTAATCACTTAGTACATACCAGGATATTAGTATTTAGGTTGAAAACACCTGTTGTCGGATGCTGAATTTTGAACATCAGCGCATGTCTATAGAGTCCAATAAAATGAGACCGCAAGGGGTGGATTGAATGTTTCCAATATATACATATACATTTATGTAATAAATTGTCAGGTTTATATAAAAATACCTGCTTTCAAAATCAGTCCATCAGTAACGCCAGAGACTCAGCTGCAGTGTTCAGTATATTTCGTATAACATAAAAAATTGTGATTAAATATCTCAACGAACAATTGAAGATAAAATGAAGCCCTCGATGTGCTTTGCCTTTTTAATATTGGCCGCCGTTTTGATCCAAACTATATCAGCAATGCCCGCACCTGAGAATGACCAGGAGGTTGGTAAATGCATAAATGTTGTGATCTGGTTTCAACTTTGTAGTGATGGTTGTTTTAGAAGTTCAGTGATCTACTTAGAAAATAAAATATCAAGTTTTGGTTTAGATATTTACTTAACGGCAAGTGTAGATCATATGCAGCCTTGCCGGATATTATTTGGAATATACATTTGTGTGGATCGTTTTATAAACTATAAGTATCTAATTGGTGAAAATAATTGGAAGAAAATTGATAATTTTCAAAATTTATATATAGTTTGACTATGTAGTACTGAGTTTTTATAAAAACAAATTTATTGCTATTATTTTGAACTACTTTGTCGAGCAATCCAAACTTCAGATATTCGATTGTATGAATAATTGCAGTCTCTGTTACCTTAATTAAAAATAACAGAAAGTAAATAAATTGATTAATAAAAACTTATAGATATATAAATAAATAAATATACACAGAATTTCAAATAATATATTAATTTTTTTTTTACATTCATGACAATACCAATCGATGATTTCAATTACAATTATGCATATTATATTATTCAATTTTAGACATTAGCTGTTTTTTTCTTTTACATTTAGGTCTTTTGGCAATTATTTGATATATAGCAAAAAAACACACTTTTCACACCACAATTTTCATATAAATTAAATAAATAATATTAACAGTAATAGCTTCCAATTCATAGAAAATTTAAAAAATATTAATATACATTGATTTATTTTTATTTAAAAAACCTTCGTTCCATTCTATAATTTTTAATACGTAGATATTAAATATACGAGTATATTCTTTTCGATGTTTCGGTTATTCAACGTGCCCCTTTTTTCAGATACTGTTGTAAAATTATTTATCTTGATATCTATCAATATCATTATTAATAATAGTTTTATATTCTCAGAGACACAAGCATCTAAAACATTATGTCATTGCTCATTTTGATATGTTTGTTATTTTTGGTGATCTGAAAATTTAAGATTGATCTGTCTAACAAGGAAATAAATGATTTTAATAATTAAAATAAGTACCAAATTAAACAGTTTCAACAGTTTCTGAACACGGAGTCATCTCGCATCCTCAAAACGTAGATTACTATGAAAACATTATAAAAGAAAAATAAATTTTTCAATTTGGAAAAAGATCATATTATTAAAATAATATATATATATATATATATATATATATATATATATATATATATGTATATCATGTGTATATACATTCAATTGCTTATGGTGATTTTTTTTTAGTCTAACCGTCAGAAAAAGGATCAGAGCCTGGCGAATATACAAACTATAAAAATTAATGCTTTAAATTACTAAGGATATATTTGTTTTTACGACTTGTACCTATTAAATGTAATAAATTTAAACACACGTCTTGCAAAGTTAACTTAATAAAACGGCGAGGTCGGATCATAAATTGTGAATCATGATCTTATTTTAAAATAATTTTTGAAAATATATTTGCTTTTGGTAAATAAATCCTTCTCGTAAGTTATGCGAAAAGGATTAATATTTAATAATTTGTTTTTGGTTGAGAACTATATTAGACTGTTAAGAAATATATTTTTAATTTCCACTTAATTCACCAAAGGTTCACCAAGTATTTGCAGATAGTTGAATTGTATAAAAACCTCCTACTGACTTTATAGACCTCCTACTGGTTTATAGTTAATAAATCTCAATATCCTTCGGTTAATTATTTTTAGTGTGGACATAATTTTTACCTTTTCATAGTAAAAGGGTAAAATTTGTTATGATTTTTTGTTGACTATATATTGACTTTCAATATATAATAATTATACAGTTTGGGTATGATGTAAAAAATTCGAGCCAAATACAGTTTGTCCATTTTGTGGATCCATAATTGGCTTTGTGATGGTATTATTATATAATCAAATTTGCAAAATATATTTAACTACCAATATTATTATCTTCCCGAAGGAAAAGTTTTTTTTCGCCAAAAAATCTATCTTGATAACTGTATTATTATATGTTTTCTTGGCGTTTCAAGTCATTCCGAATTATTTGAGACCAAAATTAGGAAAAGTATTTTTATGTATATGAGCCGAAATGTATTCTTTCGTCGACATTTTCCCAAAGATGACTTAAAGGATTTATAATCTTTAAATACCATCGATATAGATAAGGACTCGCGTTAATTTGTCGGATTTTGATGGAACATTTTATTATGGATCTACGAAATCGAGATCTATTATGAATCTGCATAAATTTGAATTTTATTGAAATGAGGTTTAATTAACAATAATTTCAAACTTCTTTTGTGACTAGTTGCTAAATTTCAATTTCAATTGATACAGGCTCCGCAATTTTATTTCGTACTGTGAAGCCAGTTTTATAAATATACATTAAAAACTTTTTAAGACGCGGTGCAGATTTTTTGAACGCCGAATCAAACACGCATTTTAAGCGAGACAGTATTTTATGCGGTATTTATTCTTATATATAAAAATGGAGCTCTCTTTCAAATGTCCGAATAAAACTCGAAAACGGCTGAATCGATTTGGCCAGTCTTAGTCTTGAAAAATTCATGCCAATCCAGAGAAAGTCCAAAAGGTGAGAAATTATTTCAAATCCGCGTAGAAACTTTACATTTTTAATTTGAAAATTTTTGTTGAAGCGTAATTTAAATGAAACAATTGACGGTGGCAATTTCGTGAAATGTCAAACGCTTTTGACAGATGATGTTCAATTACGTTTAACATGATGTTTTACGCGAATATTATTTAATTATGATAAATTTGTAGTAAGTAGTTTTGTTTGTAGTTTTATTTATATACAAAAACGTTAGTAAACGGGCAGCAAGTGTTACTAGAGACTCAAAATATCAACTTTTTTGAAATGCTAATATGAAAATGCACTTTTTGGCATATTTTTCTCAAACACGGTGCTGTGAAAGATCTCATTTGTATAATTATATACTCATTGGTATTTATAAAACATTTTCTAGGTTATATTATTTTTTATTTATGTTATTTAAATTCAGAAGCTAAATTTGGTATCGATCAAATGGACATTTTGTCGAATAACATTTTTCCACTTATAATTTCCCAGAATTTATCGCAGAATAGATAGTAATATATTAAAGTCCGGGATTAAAAAGGTCCACCACCGATGTGCCAAAAATCAGTAAAGTTAAGCATTGTTTAACAACAATATTTGAAAGTAGAGGAAAAAAGATGTATAGCCAGCTACAACCTTGATTTGAAAACGATGATCTTTGAAATGGGGGAGATAAACGGTAATCTTTGAAAATCCATAATAAAAGTATTTTCTTCCGTTGGTAGTTTTAGCATTAGTTAAAAATGTAATTATTTTGTAAAATACCTTTAAAATTATAATAAGGCTTTAAACCTTTTGCCACCTGCCGTTACAAGTTACCCTGCATATAGGATAAAAAGGTCTAGATAACAAATTTTTGAACGACATAAAAAAGCGCATTTTTACAATGATGAAGTAGAAGTCAGTTTGCTGAACGTAGTCAGATAATTGTTCGTTTGATATGTGTTATTTGTTGTGATATAATTGTTAGGGTTTTCACAATATAGTTTATATTTGCTCAAAGTCAAATTGGACCTTTGTGTCTCGCCCTGTTCTACATATATACTTTTTATTAAATTTACTTTAATTAATCGAATGTAACTTGAAACTTTCCAAAAAGCAGGTCAAAGAAGAAATACTTAATTCATTTTTTATCTCTCCTCGCAAAAATTTGAAAATTTTGTATAAGCTCAGTAGTATTATTTACAATTATACACAAAATCCAGAATCTAAAAAGAATCTGAAAAACTTGAAACGTAATTAATAAGCCGAAAGACCAAAAAAGACTCGGATTGGATTATAACGTGTTTTCTATAAAAAGTATATAAAACTTGCAGTTTGATTGTATTGACAAAATATAGACAAACTAATGGGGTTTATTGTTTTTATAATACCTAATTGTATACAGCATTCAAACAACACATCCTTAAAGTATTAATATTTTTGATTCTCTAGAAATGGGTTAGAATATGCCTTATTTAGCAAAACAACATTTGCCGGGTCAGCTAGTATAGAATAAAATATTTCAAAGTGCAGGGACCTGCGTAATATAGCATATTACGAGAAAAATCGTATTAAGCATAACCGTCTTAACGAGATTAGAAAAAAATTAGTAGTGCATGGCATTGTGCCTTAAGGAAAATTTCTGAAACGTCCCATACCGTAATATAAAATTTTTAAAAGCTCAGATATGAAAAATTAGACTTTTTTAACGATTTTGAACATTTTGAAATTTCTTGATAGTTGTTGATACCTATTCATGTCCATTGATTCAGACTGTCAAAAATATCTGATATCCACCGCAACATGGAATTTTTTTTCACTTTTTTATTTTGGACTTGTCTTCGCAAAATTGAATCAATTCTTCATTACGTCAATACAATTGGAATGTTTTTTTAATCATTCATATCGAATGCTATTTTCTCACAAACATAATTGTTATTTTCTGCACTCTTCGATTCGTATCTCCGAAACGGCTGTACCAACTTTACCAAAAACCAATCAGTACGTCTCCTTATCTATTGATCTTATTAGGAATTCAATGATTTTTGAATAAATCAAATCGGTTGAGCAATGCTTCCATAAATGTCGACGAAAAATTTTATCCTCACATACATACATACACACATACATCCATTTTTCCTAAGGTATGCCAAAATTCAAACGTAAAGATAGGCAAAAAATTTCATTTTCAATTTTTGGACGATTACTATAACTTTATGCATGCCTAGATGTCAGACTTATTAATCATAAAACCGACAAAAACTTTTGCTTATCTCTTACCCCACGGAAACCCCCAATATAAGTATGTGTGTGAGTTTGTTTTTGTATTATTACAATACAAATAATGATTTAAGCCTAATGTATTAAGTATAAATATTTCTGCAGTATGCCCAAGAGATGTCCGACTGGTTGAATACTCTGACGGCAAGGGACCTTCCTCAAATGGTTGACAGGACAAGACCATGTAGAGCAGAAGGATTCATAACATTCCCGAAGAGAAATTCAGAATTGATTAATTCACTGCTTGGATTACCGAAAAATATGAACGATGTTGGCAAATGATATGTGTAATGCCTGTTGTTTATATAAAAATTATTTTATTTTTATGTAATGACAAGTGGACTAAATATATTTATTTCAAGCTATAAGCACATTTATTTGTTCATAGTAATCCTAACCCTAAGAACGATAAAATAAATTCAATAGATCAACTGTAATCAGCAGCTACCTACAAAACACGGAAAAGGCATAGATACTGATTAGAAACGGTTAAGCGAGGGGCGCAAGTCCAAACTTAGATGTGTTTTTATAATTCAACCGGTTATCGTAGGCCTATAACAGTTTAGTGTGTTAGATCATAAAATTTATCGTCATGCAAAGTTTAATCAAAAATTTTCATAATTGATCACGAATAAACGGTCCGGCCGATCTTTACCAAAAACTTATTAATTCGATTCTCAAATAATATAGTTTATAGAATTGTTTTTGAATTTTTAAAATAGGTTCAAGATTGTAGACTAAAACGTGAACAAATAATTTTACACTTTCCTGCTAATTACAAGAAAACGTCTTGGCCGATCGTCGCGCAAAACTGAGTCCTTATCGATTTACGTCGAAATTGTTACATATTCAAATATTTACAATTAAATTTTTAAAATGGGCCCAGCTGTTTTTTGAGAAAACGATGACAAAAGGTCTAAAAACGGCTCACATACACACACATACTTTTTTTCAAATTTGGTCTCAATCGATTCAGAATAAAATTAGCAAATCGGTTTTTTCGCGAAAACTAACTTCTTCGAGAGGTTAATAGTTTCTTACCGGAAAAGTAAGTTATAGTAAACGTCTAAAAATCGAAATCTTCAAATCATTTGCTTATCTTCACGTTTCAGGGTTTCTGAACATTTTGGCATTCCTTAGAAAAAATGGATGTGAAACCAAATGAACCTCGCTTATCCGGACCTCGGTTATACGAATTCGCGATTATCCGGACATAATCGCGTCGGAACTTGCATATTCTGATGTGCATATATACATTAATACATTCTCTGTTTTGACGTGCATATATAACATTTTTAAAGAGTGGTGTTATCCCTTAAAGATAAAATAAATATTATAGAATCATTAAAAAAGGCGAAACCGGCCGTAAGTTAGCTGATACGTATGGTGTAGTGTAGATACATCCACTATAAGCGATATTAAAAAGAATGCCGCTTCAATTTTGTCGTACACTTGCAAGTTAGATAGTAAAGAGGGTAGTGAAAATCGGAAAATTGTGAAGAGACCGAAAAATGAACTCTTAGAAGAAGCTCTATATTGTTGGTTTTTACAAAAACGATCAACAAATTATTTGTAAGCAACTTTTCTTCTTCATTGATACTTTACGTACCGCCTGAATATTTTAGCTCATGTTAATATAATATGTATAATGTAATCTAAGAAAATATGTAAGTGTTAATTTTCCAATAATCATCGATTTTTGTTGACATCTATGTATGCATTTGTTATTTTTGATAAACAAAATATTATTCTTCATAATTTGGATTATCCGGATTTTCGATTATCCGGATGCCTATCGACAACAATTAGTCCGGATAATCGAGGTTCTACTGTATGTGTGTTTACAATTTTTCGTTCCCGATTTCGGGCGCACGGATTGAAGTAATATTGAAAGTTACAGTAATTATAATAATATATTTAAAAACATTTAATATTCTTCGGCGTTCCAGAAAAACGCCTTAAGACACGATGCCGTACACCACTAGTTTTTATTTTTGTTTATGATGTCTATATTGTTCTTCTAGTGATTTATGTATGTTTATGTATGATATAAAAAATGCACAAGTGATAAATATATCTTATATGTAATATAAAAAAATATATATTATGAAATAATGAACATTAAAAGTTAATATATTTACTGTAACCACTTCGTCTTTACATTTAAATCTTCACATTTAGTCATTTTCAACTGGTCGTTTCAACCAAAATTTTATGCCATAACCAATTTTAGCGTATTTTTAATTCTATGTTTTAAAATTTTCGGAGTTTTCTACGCTGTATGAAGATTTACTTGTCACGAATTGGCTTCTATTTAGCAATGAATTGGCTGTTCATTTTAAAATATGATAATAAAATATACGTGTATAATACAACATTATTTTATATAAAATCAATATACCTACATCAGATTCGCTTAGAGTAATAGATTACAGATGGATTACATCTTATTTATCTTATTTGTGCTTATTTATCTATGGATTACAGCTTGCAAATATATATCTGTTATCGATGATGCAGATTTTACGCAAGGTTCGAGTAATTGCTATGTTATGTATCTTAAGCTCTACGTGACAATAGATGGCATCATTTAAATGTAAACATGCAAGCCTCAAATGTTGTAGACTTACTAAATTAGGAGGATATTTAATAAGTTTGTAAACAATACATTCAGATATTTGCATATTATTTATATAATACATGACATATTATTTTTGTCGTTAGGATTGTAAAAAATATTCATTAGTAAATATTTAATATTAGTTTTAACTCACGCATTTATAAAAGGTGATAACTTTTTAACTTCCCGTAGAGTAAGTTATGAAAATCGTCTAAAAATTAAAGCTGAATTTTTTTGTATATCTTAACGTTTCAAAGATTTCTGAACATTTTGGCATACCTTAGGAACAGTGGATAAATATATGTGTGTGTGTCTGTGTGCTTACAATTTTTTGTCCACGATTTCGGGTGCACGGATCATAGTCCAGTCATTTAAGCTTAAATTAAATAAGAATCTCCTTATGTTGCGTACACCCTACCATATGTAGGTTTTGAGACAACTTTTAGATGTCAATATACAAGTATTTACAGACTTACAGCTGGGTATCTCGAATTCCGAAGTGAACTTACTATAATAACTATGGACTATCAGGCGATTTGAATTATTCAAAAAACATTCGATTGCTATTGATAGGAAGACGTGCTGGTTAGTTTTTGGCAAAACTGGTTCAGCCGTTTCGAAGATACGAAGCAAAAAGTGCAGATAATGGGAATTTGGTTTTTGCGAAAACGGATGTCCGATCAGATTTATTAAAAAGACATTCGATTTCTGCTGATAGGGAGACACGTTGATTTGGTTTTGGCAAAGACAATTCAAGTCGTTTGGGAGATATAGCGCAAAAAGTGATGAAAATGACAGTTTTTAAGAGACCGGAGCATCCGATTTTAATAATTCAAAAAACATTTACTTGTATTGACAAGGTGAAAAATTGATTAAATTTTTGGGAAGGCAGGTCTAGCGGGTTCGGAGATCTAGTAAAAAAAAGTTGAAAAAATAAGCCATTTTGAGGTCAAAAATGATCATTAGACATATGCACATCAAATTATCAGATATTTTATAGAAATTTTAATAATGAGTATCAATTTTGTTTACATTTCTATGGGTTTCGTAACATCGTTTGTTCGTTTGACGGCGACGCGGCGCTTACGCGCTTCGATATTGCGTCTCTTTGCAGCTAAAGCAGTGTGATTGCTTTGAAAAAACAGTTTAAAATTTCCAAAATATTTCGAACTAAAAAAAATAATTTTTTCCAAATGTCATTTTTTTCAAAAATTTAAAATTTCTCAAAAATCTATTTTTTTTTCAAAGTTTAAAACATAGTTAATCTTTTTTAAAAAATGTAATTTTAGGTACGGTAAGTTCCAGCAATTTACCTTAAGGCACAATGCCATACACGACTAGTATTAATTTAATTTTAAATACAAAAAAAATGTCACATGTCAAGAAGACAACATGTTGAATAATATCGCACGCGCAATCCATGTAAGTTATTTAGTCCATGCTTTTGCGTGATGACATATCTGTGTGCACCTCCAGCATTGTGGACAGAATCATTACTATATTTGTAGTTAAGTAATAATTTATGATGGATTTGTGATGTGTTATGTTTTGTCCATGCAAGTTTTTGTTATCGATCAATTTTGGAAGAGATAGCCTAAATGGAAATAAGTTCTAAATAATTAATATGGACGATAGTGGTAATAGTGAATCCTCTAGGGCCGGAGGAAAACCTGTTTGGAGTAGATCGAATTCGCATTCTGTTCGGAGCTTAATATTCGACGACCAAATTGGTGGATCACCCCCTTTGAGAAATTCATTAAAAAACACCTCCAAAAATGTACAAAGTCTCGATTCGGGATATTCGCCTAGGAGACTACAAAGTTCTTTACAAAAATCGGATAAACAGCTTTCTAATGGTAAGTGTAAATAGAAAATCGTGTGCTGCACTACTATTTACGTTGTTACATTTTACTTTTTTTAAATAAATTTTGAGTATGTTTAACGAGTATTGTAAATGTAATTAACACATTATTAAATGCTTATATTACTAATTGCTCCTGGTTATATGTTGTTTTAATAAACATTGTCATTTTATTAACATTTGTTTCATTTTAGTTACTAGCACTTTTTTTAATATTTAATTTAATGTAAAACTATTTAAAGGACTATTGGATGATTATTACAGTAATTAAATAAAAGTTATCTGTATAAAAAAAACAGTTTCAAAGGTAAACTATTGTAATAAATTAATTCAATTCTATTTGTTAACAAAAAATTTAAAATAAAATAGCCCTTGAAGTCCATAATAATTTTACGAAGGAACTGAGTATGAGCAAAACTTATCCGATAGCATTGCATTACATAATTGTTTTACAACCCTTAATAATATGAATTTGGGGATTTTGAATAATATTTGAAACTAAGTTTTTGAATCAGCTTTGTTGTTATCAAACTTTGTTGTTATTTCCTCGTGTAGCATTTTGACTACCTCTTTTGCTCTGGTAATAATTATTAAATGCAATAACTGTTTAATCTTTTTAATAATTAGCAATTTATCAAAAGTCTTGCATTTGCATTCGCATTATTAGTATATCACATAGTCTATAATCATGAAAATCAGAGCCAATTAATTAATTTTATTGATATATTTGTAATTTGCGAAGAAAACTTCATGGCCATTAATAGTGTGTTGAATTATTTTAAAATTGTTTTTGTCGTAATATAAACAAATTTTATTAGAAAAGTTTACCTTTTACGATAGTATAAATAAACAGATTGAATTGATCTTAAATATGTTCACTTAATATGTGAAGATTTGCTTATCATATTTTGTAGTTTCGTAAGGCTTTGGTGAATTAATCTTTGGTTTAACAATTGTCTGCGAATGCTCTCACATTCATTTAGAATTAAATCAATATAGTTTCTCATATTTTATCTAGTTTACAAACATATTATACAATTTTTGAACTGAACACTTATTTTTTATGGTGCAGTCTGAATAAATGCAGACTTTTATATATTTTTGTAAGATGTTCTTATCATATTTTGTAGTTTTGTAAGGCTTTGGTGAATTAATCTTTGGTTTAACAACATTGTCTGCGAATGCTCTCACATTCATTTAGAATTAAAATCAATATAGTTTCTCATATTTTATCTAGTTTACAAACATATTATACGATTTTTGAACTAAACACTTATTTTTTATAGTGCAGTCTGAAAAAATGCAGACTTTTATATATTTTTGTAAGATGTTCTTATGATATTTTGTAGTTTTGTAAGGCTTTGGTGAATTAATCTTTGGTTTAACAATTGTCTGCGAATGCTCTCACATTCATTTAGAATTAAAATCAATATAGTTTCTCATATCAAAATAGTTTCTCATATTTTATCTAGTTTACAAACATATTATACAATTTTTGAACTGAACACTTATTTTTTATGGTGCAGTCTGAATAAATGCAGACTTTTATATATTTTTGTAAGATGTTCTTATCATATTTTGTAGTTTTGTAAGGCTTTGGTGAATTAATCTTTGGTTTAACAATTGTCTACGAATGCTCTCACATTCATTTAGAATTAAAATCAATATAGTTTCTCATATTTTATCTAGTTTACAAACATATTATACACTTATTTTTTCTACGAACTGAACACTTATTTTTTATGGTGCAATCTGAATAAATGCAGACTTTTATATATTTTTGTAAGATGTTCTAAATGAAAATACATAACAAATAATCACTAATTTTATGCTTAATGAATAGTTTATTTATAGGTTTTTTTAAAATACATTAATAACTAGTGGTGTATGGCATTGCACCTTAGGGCAAATTGCATGAACTTCCTGTACCTTAATGAAATATTCGAGGAATATTAAATGTTTTCAATTAGATTATTATAAACAAAACTTCGGATCTTCGGATTTAAAGAAAAATATTGTCTAATATTTCTAAGCACTATATAAACTGAATTGCAAAGTTAAAATTATTTATTTGAAATATATAAGTGATGTTTAGAATTTTTGCTAGAATTAGAATTAAAATCCGAATAATTTTTCCATATACAAAAAAAAATTTGAAAATTAAAAAAAAAAAATTTTTTATTTTTTTTTCAAAAGCAATCGTTTCGTCAACACAAATAGAAAGTTTTTTGAATCATTCAAATCGGATGCTTATCTCTCAAAATCTGCCATTTTTTGCACAATTACCTCTATATCTCCGAAACGGCTTGACCTGCCTTTGCCAAAATCTAATCACTACTTCTCCCCATCATTACGAATCGAATGTTTTTTGGATCATTCAAGTCGTTTGATTCGTTCTCTTAAAATCTGACATATTTAGCACTTTTGCTACATATCTCCGAAGCCGCTGAACCTGTCTTTGTCAAAAACTAATCAGCACGTCTTCTCATCAATAGGAATCGAATGTTTTTTGAACCATTCAAATCGGATAATCCGTACGCCCGACGTCGACGAAAAATTGTCTCCACACATACATTTTTTCTGAGGTATGCCAAAATGTTCAGAAACCTCTGAAACGCGAAGATATGCAAAAAAAATCATTTTCGATTTTGGCCCATTACTATAAACCTACCCCATGGAAAGTTAAAAATATATGTAGAACATTTTAGATGTGCTTCAGGTTGTCGACAGAACTTTTAGTTTTAATAATTATTAATTTTGAATTATTAATTAATCGCGCACATTTTTTTAAGACTAACATAAACAGTATTCACCAATTTGGAAATAGAATGAACATTTATTTTCTGCCCAAAGAAGAAGTTTATGTTTTCGCCAGAAAATCCGATTTATAAATTTTTGGTTTTTTCAACGTTTCAAGCCATTCTGAATAGTTTATCACCAAAATTGGAAAAACTATGTGTGTATGTGAGTCAAAATGATACAATTCGCCAATGTTTTCTCATAAATGACTGCATCAATTTCAAAAGTTTATGTTATTGGATGAAACTCGATAAGGGCTCGCATTGATTAAGGGGCGTCCATTAATCACGTGATCGATTTTTTAAGGATTTTAGGACCCCCCCTTCCCTTTGGGGATACGTGATGATATTTAAAAATATACCCCCCTCCCGCAACAAACATTACGCGTGTTTTTTGTTGCAAAGAAATCGTAAAATTTTTGAATTTTTTTTTAAAATGTTTGGATTTTTTTCAAAATTAAGTAAAAAATAAATACACGTGATTCTTACTTGACCCCTCCCTCCCCTACTTGATACTTTGTCATTTTATGTCAACACCCCCCCCTCCCCCTAAAAGCCTTACGTGATTAATGGACGCCCCCTTAGCTTTTTGCCTTAATCGCCGAGACCTTTCTTTAAAATTAGCAGAAAACTGTAAAATTTTAGTTTACGTTCTACCACCCAAAATCCTAGAACTGTGTTGAAATTCAAAACTGATATTATATTGGTTGAGAATCGTTCTGATTAGTTTTAAATAAAGATCGTTCGTTCGGGATGTTCTTCGTAATTATTTGTTGATTTTTTTTTAAGAAATTGATGAAATTGTATATGATACAATTCTTAATGAACATCCTAAAACATTATTAAAACTGGTATTGGTTGGGAATCGTCCTGATTAGTTTGAGATAAAGATCGTTCGTGTTGTTTCTTCGTAATTATTTATTGATTTTTTAGATGAAATTGTATATAATACATTCTTGGTCTCAACGAACGTCCTATAATATTATTACGCAAAATGATGTAATTATAAAAATTCATTAAAGTTTGACCTAATGGGTCGTGTTAGAATTTCAAATTATTATATTGTGAAAAATATTTATCAATTAAATATAATATATTTCAATTCTTAATTATTAAGTCGATAATTTACATGTATAAGGAAGTATTTGCACCTTGCACCACTTACGCTTACAAATTAAATTCCATTTTTCTGATCGTGAAAATGCCTTATTGTTGCTATGGTTATACAGAAGGTATAATTATATTGTAAGAGGGCTTCCATTAATCACCTTCGGTAGATGGAGGGGTCTACAAAACATCACGTGAGGTAGGGGTGTGTAAGATATCACGCGTATGTATTTATTTTTTACCTGAATTTAAAAAAATCCAAAGTTATCAA
>NW_020536781.1:0-24558 GCF_003426905.1 Ctenocephalides felis
TATATATACATATATGTATATATACATATACATATATAGAGTAGGGAGGGACACATAGGCTCAATTTGACTTTAAGCAATTGTATTGTGAAAACCAAACCAATTATCTCACAACAAATATTCATATCAAACAAACAACTATCCGACTGTGTCAGTAAAATTCCAGCTAATTCGTCATGTAGAACTTATTTGCTGTTTTTCAAAAATTTGTAAGCTGGTTCTTTTACCCCATGGGGTAAATTGGGACGGCCAGGGAGCAAACAGGTCCAAATATCTTATTTAATTTTAATGGGATTTTACAATATAATAGCTACATTATAAAATTTCAACCAATGCATAAATAAATAATTTTATGCGTGCATTTTTACAGAGACAACACTGTGAATAACTTTGATTTAGTATTTTGTCAGATATATTCATCAGCAGATTTGAAATAACTATTTATTTAATTTTTCTCTTTTAAAATTGCTCTTGTTAACTTTTTTATTTGCTATTTCTATTTTTACACTTTTGCAAACGTAAAGGTTTAGTTTGTCTTTTTTGCCCCATCCAGGTGTGAGCTTTTATGAAGGTTATATAAAAAAGCTGTTTGAATTTAACTTAAAAATAACAATACATCTTATAAAACAATGAAATAACGTATACTTGAAAAATTATATAAAGGTCTCGTAAGCTAAGCAACAGTGTTAAAAACCAAAACAATGTGATTTTTGGTTTTACATCTTTTTCTCTCTACTTTCAAATATAGTTGTTAAAAAAAATTCGAATTAAAAAATGCTTGTTCGAATTCCATAGTATTTGTGTATTGCATATGCGATTCAATAATATAAATCTCATTTACTAACTAATTGTAAGATATTCTTACATACAGGGCCGGTCCTGCCTTAGGGGCGCCAAAACGAGTTTCGGAAATTAAATTTATAATATAATATTTATATTTTTTATATAAAATCTAGAATTATTTATTTAAAATCTAGAATACTTAATAAATTATAATAAATAATTTAACTTAACTAGGGATACGGAGACACTAAAAGCATATTTATTTTGCAATGTGATATCAGTAGAAACAATCAACCGATTAATAGTTCTGCAAATTAGTAAATAACAGCTCTGTTTATTGCCTAATCTACTTATTCAATTTTTTCTTTGTTTGAAGTTACTGTGGAATCGAAAAAGAAATTATCTAGTGTTCAATCCCATAAGCGCAAACCTGCGAAAGATTAAATTAATTGTTGGGCATTATTGACGAAAAATTGCGAGCTAATTTAGTTGAATCGGAACTTGTTAAAAATTATAAACAAATTATAAAAAATGGGGGTCAGTGCTTAGAAAATGTCTTGTTTATTCCGAGAAATTGAATTGTAACTTTTGCTTTAGTTGCAAATGTTTCGCATCTGTTGAACTTTGAATGTTGAAGACATACGTGGAACAAATATGAAAAATGGAAGCAAAATTTACTTTGGAACGAAAATTTGGATATTGTAAATGATGAAAAATTAAATTAAATTAAAATTTAAAAAATCCAACATGAAATACGAGTGTTATGTTTGAAAATTAAATCGATTAAATATTACATACAAATATAACATACGTTAAAAATAATTGAAAAATCCAAAATACTTGATTATAATCAACCACCGAATTGCCTCGATTTTCTAAATAAATTTAGAATCAATATATTTTATACGCTTTTAGATTATATCTAATTTTTTGTGCACTAAATCCAGAATAATTAAAAATTAATTTATTTATTTCACTCAATATTTTTGTTAAATTAAAGTCATACAATTTAAGAAATGCATTTCAGAAATACTATTTATTATTTTGATATCAAGATCTTTACATCCTTAACCAATTTACTACATATTGAACATTACTAAAATATGAAATTACGACAGGGATTGTTTTATTTATTGATATCTATAATAATAAATACATTTAAAATCAATATATTTTATACCCTTCTAGATTATATCTATTTTTTTGTGTACTAAATCCAGAATAATTAAAAAATAATTTTTAAAAAATATGTAATATTCATATAATTCTAATGATAAACTGTTAAAACGGTGAAAATTATAAATAAAAACGGGGGGGGGGCGCTAGAAAAAAAGTTGCATGCGACCCCAGGACCGGCCCTGCTTACATAGGTATTGTCATATTTTGAAAGGGTATAGAGTTGGCTTCTGCAATAACACTTGGAGTCATTTTTAATATATATATATATATATATATATATATATATAAGTGTATATTCAATTAATCTTAATGAATGTAATGCATCTTATTAACCAAATCGGTTTTGGAAATTTTAGATTCCTATTAGATTGCCTTAGTTACGATAGAGTACGCGTGGAACATATTTGTAATAAAAACCCTATTTAAAAAGCTTATCTCGATATAAATTCTCATAAAGTTTAAAAGGTGTGAATTGGTTTGGTAAAATATATTATGTGGATATATCATCTCGGACTATCCAGCACTATATAGTTATTGGTTCCACGTAGACGCTTCGAAACCGCAATAAGTTTACCTAGCACGGTCTTGTTGACTTAACACGTAAGCAACCGTTCTATCTTGAGAATAAGTGGAAATATAGCTGCAATTCTTGGAAAGCCTTACATGCTTATCATAACTTATAACTATATGATTAGTTGCTCACCACGTTCGATTTCGTCACTTGACGCAAACTTAAATGTTTTTGTAAATAACTTCCACTCGGCTCTGTTATTGCAGTGTTAATGATTTCGCACGTCGATGCAACAAATATATTATAATTGAATTACATTAACCTGCACAGCGCGTCGTCAACCTGTTTGTAAACTTGTAGAAATCAACTTTTAATATCATGCAAATTGCTTGAGATCTTCTTTATATTGATAATATTAGGTGAACTAATATTAGTTGTGTATTTGTCTTGTAACAACATGCAATCATAACGAGTTCAATAAGCTTTGCTGATTGGATTTAATACGTCGGTTTTACAGTTGGCAACTCAAAACAGTTATTCATCTCTGTGTGATGAATTTTATTTATTACAATTCCTATAATTTATTGATGCATCAATAAGCGATATCTTCAGTTGGAAACAACGTATTGCTATTTATATCTCCTAGTGAAAACCGATGTCACCACTGCTTGACATCAAGCTGTTCGATGCTGGATCGAACTCGGGACCTGTATTCAGGTCTAGTCGTTCTAATCACTTACCTACGAGCAAGCCAAAGATGAATAAAATAAAAAAAAAAAAGAATTTTACTCGTTCAGTATGGATCTACGGATATTAAAGATGTTTTAAACTAAAATCGCATATCATTTTATACGTATATATATTATTATTAGTTATGTTTAAAGATCGGGCGTTACATCAAATCAAATTGGATGATTATTCTTTGAAAATTTATTTGAAATTTATTCAAAAAATCGTAAAATAATATAATATAATATCCTTGTATATTTTAATCAAATATAGTACATATGTGGCATTCTTGACAATGTATGATTTTTTTTCATATAAATTAGTTATTTAATTTTTAAATATATAATCAGGTATGATTACATTATTTTTAATTTACCTAAACCAAACATATATAATTGAATAAAACGTAATGAAATATAAGTTGCGCTTATTCAACCTACATAAACATTTTACAACGTATACAAATAGTATCTAGTAAATTAGATATTATTTTAAATAGACGCTAAATATAAAAAGATATTTGTTTTAAATCGAAAATTCATTTATAAACATTGATTCCAAACAGCAGATGTTATTTTCTGTGCAATCTATTAATAGCTACACATTATAAAAGAGTTTCAATTATTTCTGGCAGTTGAAAAGAGTTTTGTTTTGAAAATTCCTTCTAATTCTATCGCCGCTTTTCTCTGAGGCGACCGAGAAAATCCTTGCGGTTTTAATATTTCAATTTACGACTAACAAACGAGATGGTTTCTATTTTGAAAAGCGTGGCAATTCATTGAGTTTGTCTTAAAATAAATTATTCCATATTCTACATTTAAATATTTCTTGTTTGTTATTACTGGAAGGTTTAGAACTGTATTATAGATTCCAATGTTGTTTATATTATATATATATATATATATATATATATATGCGCGTGTGTGTATGTATGTATATATACATGTAATTTGTAATTAACAAGAATATAAATTGCAATCTTTGAAATATGCAAACTGTTGCATCTTTACAAATTATACACACAGTTTTCTAAACCTCTTGTTATTGTTCACGTGCAAAGTCAAAGTATTATGAATATATAAACAAATAACTTTTATTTATCTTTAGATTTATTTTAAATTGCAGTATTTTGACGAGGACAACGCAGCCAGTTCACGTAGTTGCTGTAGTGGCCGTACTTCTAATAAGTTCTTTGGTTTATCCATCTCTAGTTCACAGTAACCATCGGTTACAACCGGAGCCAATGGTTCATGAGCAAAGTACATTCGCCAATTTGTTATATTTAGCTGCATTCTGCACTCACTTTGGTACACAAGTTTGGATGACATTTGTCTCAGTTAGGTTAGTATTACATAAGGCTTTGGTACATTTTTGTATATTCGAATTACATCAACGATCTCAACAACTTTTGCTCTAATGGGTTTGTCTCAGCTTTGTTACTGCAAATGTATCGTTCGCGTTGGACATCTGTTATTTATTTGGCCTTTTACCAAATCGCGCCTGACATGGCTCATGTAGCTTCTTAAAGTCAGACACATATGACTGACATAGCGATTAACGAGTTAATTAATACGTCACTTGATTCTAAACTATTGAAAAATGTATTAGTTTCATTACATATATGAGTTAATCGAACTCATTTCTTATAATAGTTTTATAAGTATTTTATGTGTATAGCTAAAGCCCGGAGCACACGGCGCCAGTATTTCATGTAACAGGATTTCTGTAAAGTTTTCTAGTAAGGTGAGCAAGAATTTTGCACCAGATTTTCACTTATTTTGTGATTAATAATAATTTTGTGCATTTTCAAATAGATTGTTATAAATATATACTGTGGATATGACAATTCATATTTTATGGTCCTAAAATGCACTAATGCTTATAAGCGTACAAACAGAGCATTGTATAAAATGTAAACAATAAACAAATATGCAGTGCTGGATTTAGGGGCAATCGGGGCTACTGCCCAGGGCGGCAAATTTTTGGGGGCGGCAAAATTTGGATAGTGAAAAAAAATTCTATACAATATAATCAACTTTTTTTAGCAACATTTTTATTTCAAGAAATATAATTAACAAAACAAAATACGATTGCGATGCAAAATTTGGGGTTGAAATAACCGATTATTGAAATTTATTATTTTGCCTTGCCTCCCTCACCGAACGTAAATTATCAAATTGGTTAATAAGTCATTATCAAATTTGTCAATTTGGCTAATATAAAGATCCGTAAACAAGCTGAAAGTTTAAGAAAAATATTTTCTTCAGTTCTCGAGCCTTCTTAAAATGACGATTTCTGCACTTCCAAGCTTATAGCTTTAAAAAAATTTAAACTAGTGACGCATGGTATTGTGCCTTAAGACAAATTATTGAAACATCCCGTACTGAAAATTACATTTTATAAAGAGCTTTAAAATTGAAAAAAAAAAATGAAAATGAAAAAAAATTGACTTTTAAAACACTTTTTTTATTTTGAAAATATGAACTTTTTGCAAAGCAATCGCGCTGCGTAGCTGTTTCAGAGAAGAAATATCAAATCAATCACAATACCATTTTTCGTAATTCGTGCCAAAACTAATCAGCACGTCTCCCCATCAATACAAATCTAATATTTTTTAATTATTCAAGTGAACACGGATCAACCGATTTAAATGATTCAATTCCTATTGTTAAGAAGACGTGCTGATTAGTTATTGGCCAAGGCAGGTCCAACTGTTCTAAAGATACGGGCCAAAATGCCAAAAATGATAATTAGTTGTTGAGAAAAGAAGCGTCCAATATCATTCAAAAAAATTTATAGAATAAATAACTGCTTAAATTTGTGGGAGGCAGGTTTAGCGGTTTCGATAATCCAATAAAAACAATTGAAAAAAAACATTTAGTGGACAAAAGTGATCATAAGACATATGCACATCAAATTATCAGATATTTTAAAAATATTTTAATAATAAGTATAAATTTTGTTTATATTTATATGGGTTATGTAACATTGTTTATTCGTTAGACTGCGGCGCGGCGCTTACGCGCTCCTATATTTTGTCCCTACGCAGCTGAAGTAGCGCGATTGCTTTAAAAAAAGTTTGAAAGTTCGTAAAATTTCAGGGATGGGGCGGCATTTTTGCCAGTGCTCCGGGGCGCCAAATTTCTAAATCCGGCCCTGCAAATATGTATCGTATCCGATTAGAATGAATCTATAAGATGATTTAATTTCATATTTTCAAGAACTAAATGATATAATAATAATGAAAAGATAATAAAAAAACTGCAGTTTAACATAACAAATATTGATTTTTAAAATCAGTATCGGATAATTGAATAAAATCAGTAAATCTTTATCAGATAATTAATATTGATATAAAAATATTAAAAAGATTATGAAAAGTTTAGTAAAAGTTTCATGTAAATTTAGTATTATGAAATTTCGAAAATTTTGAAATTTAAAAAAATATTACGAGTGAAATTTACATTTGTTCGCTTTTTTTTTTAATTTTCAGTATTTTTGCAAATTTCGATTTTTTTTAAATAAAACGATTTAAAATTTGTTTTTATTTTTTTTATATTTTCGAAATTTTTGAAATGCATATTTGATTTTTTTCAGAAATTTGAATATTTTAAAATTTGTACTGAACTGCGTTTCCCAAAAACTAATCGTTTTTTCACATCGCTATATATACACAATAACTAATAACAAAATAAAAACTGAACGCTTCCAAAATCGAAGTACGTTAATCAAGTACACATTGATATTTACCTGGCAAAATACGGCTTTCCTATTGGTCACTGAAAGTATCGGCCACAAAACAGTTCATCCATCGCCGAATAGAACATGCTCTATTCGTAAAATTCAGCAGGAATTTTCGAGGACAAAAGATATTGTGAAATCAGTTTCCGATGTTGCTAAGCAAGGGTTATAGACAGAAATTATGTTAAGGATACTGCCGTTGTGAATAGAGAGCTTAAACGTGAAATCTGCCTAGCAAGATCGTAAAATATGTCGGGCAAGATGATTTATCATATCGTTGCTAGGTAACAAACTGTCCGGCATCAGGACAGGAATTCTGGCGTCGTGTGCACCGGGCTTAGGGTAGACCATACCTTCTAGTTTAGCCGGGGCAGTCCCGAAGTTCCATCTTTCTAAAGCAATATTTTTATAGGGTTTTTCTAAAAGCAATATTTATTCCGGTTTTATATCTTTTGTCCCGGATTGTCTACGGTTTTCGAAAAGTATAGGTTTAAATTATTTGATAATAAAATTATAACTACCCACCAAATGTCTGAGAATGATATGTACAATGAGTTTGCTTATACGAAACAATACGTTTATGAATGAAAAATTTACGAATACAAAATTCCAAAAGCGGGTTTAATTACCTCATTAATAATTGGAACTTTTATTTTCAATTTTACAAAAATTAGCAAAAATTATGAAAACGAACTTTTTGACTAATAGGCACAGGTGCTAATTTTTTCAAATTAATTATTAAGAAAATTGAACAAAATTTTATACGAGGCTCAAAAGGAAAAAGACATATAGATCGATAAATATAAGATACAAGAACAACATCATATAGGTAAAAGAAGAGTAGGTATTTTGTATAATAAAGTTCTCATTAAAAGCTCTTAATTCTGATTGAAAAAAAAATGATTCATTTGAAAAAAAAAATTTTATTATATCCATTAATAGTATTTTTAAATTTAAAATCATATTTAAGTTGTTTAGCATAAAGCTCCTTCACCTGGATTTGTCCTGGAGTGGCATAGCTAAAAATTGCAGTCCCGGTACTCAAAATATGGTCACCTTAATATAACTAATGCAATTAGATAATATACACATGCGTTTGAGATTTTATTTTATTGTGATCTTTGAATTACTTTTTGAACATATAAAACTTGCTGGAGTTGGCACACTTCCAACTCAATGAGAAAAGTTCGTAACAAGGTTTTAAAGTGGGCATTTGTGTTATGTATTTATATAGTTTAGTGCATATTAGCGTTATTTTCTGAAATTGAATGGAACAATAAATCGTTATTTATTAACTTCTCGCAGGGAAAGTTATAGTAATCGCAAAAAAATCGAAAATGAAATTTTTTATATATCTTCACGTTTCAAGGCCTTCTGAACATTTTGGCATGAAAAAATGGACGTATATGTGTGTGTGTGTTTGGATACAAATTTTCGTCGACGATTTTGTGAACACGGATCAATTGAATAATTCAAAATTAGATTGTATTGACGGTGAGACGTGCTGATTAATTTTTGAGAGAGGCAGGTTCAGCCATTTCGAAGATTCGGGGCAAAAAGTACCAAAAATGGTAATTCAGTGCGATTACTTTGAAAATATGTTCAATATTTTCAAAATATAATATATTTTTTTTTCAAAAAAATGAGTTTTCCAAAATTCTCAAAAATTTAATTTTTTTCAAAGTTTTAAAAAATTCAATTTTTGGTACTTGGAGTCACAGCAATTTGTCTTAATGCACGATGCCATGTACCACCAATTTATAAATATTTTAAAAAATAAACATCTTAACTTTCTTTTTTAATAATTATTGGTATAAATGTTAAATCGGTCCCCATATGTAACTGTTCCAATTAAGCTTTGCCAATAAACTTTTTTTCGGAATATTACTGAATTAAATTAGATCTTCTTAGATAATATAAAATGTATAATTGTATGTAATTTTCAGGTCTGGCGTTATACTTCTCGCTTCCGAGACACACGTTTGGGCTCTGCCAGGAAGTTTTGTTCCCGAAATATTTCGCGTTAAACGCTGCGCTCAGTGCCGCAACCCTTATTCTGTACGCGCGTCGAGGTGCAACCACCGATTCGGTGCAACTGTTCGCTCTTGCATTCTGCACGGCGCTTGAGCTGGGCGTGCGCTTGTATTTAGCGCCGCCGATTTTGCGTCTGATGCGCGCCAAGAACGCCGTTGAAGCAGCGGCAGGAATCGGGAATGAAGTGGGCCAACTAAACGCTGGAGAACTGATAAAGAAGTGTCCACATTATGCGTCGCTGCACCGTGCGTTCAGAAGCGTACATGTTGCTGCGGCAGCAGCTAATGTCATGGCTATGGCTTGCACGTTTGTGCATTTGCATCATTTAGCTGGTAGGATGTCGGGTCTATGAGATGCAGAAGTTACTGTGCCATTTAGAGTGAAAGTAGTCGTGTGAGTAATCACATTTTTATGACACTTTATTTACAACAATAGCGATTCAGATTGCTATGTTAAATTATAAATATCATTATATAGCAGATTTTTGTTATAATATAGTTATAACTGAGTCACTTACTTAATGATTGTGAATTATCATCATTGGTACATAAGCATTCTACAAGAAAAGTTGTACTGTTTTATTTTAAATCTGCTATATTTTAAAAATCTTGATATTTCTTTCTGAATTGGTTCACAATTTTGAATAATTTTATTGTGACACTTTATAGAACCATTCTGAAAGTGTTTTCTTAACGATAATGACATTTATATGATGTAGTTAGTTTTAAAATATCATAAGCACTATAAATTATCTAGTGATCTTTTTAAATATTTTCTTAATATATTTTCACAAGCATTGTATAAAATTCATGGTATTGAGATAAGCGAGTAAATTCTAAAGTAATCATTACGTTCACACTCTTATTAATATGCTGAAAGTTAAATAAAATTAACACTTTAATATTGTTTGTAATTTTATCAAGTCAAAATGATCCACAAAATTATTTATTATCAGTATTATTATTTATATTATACAAACTAAAGGTGCTTGTTATATTTTTGTAAACAAGTATTGTCGAAAGATAAATCTTTAAAAATCTATTAATTTATATTTTTTTTTTTTCTCAGTGCCTTTATTATATTATTTTTGTGTTTTATATTATAATAAATATATTTTCAATTATTGCACATATTTGCAAACTTCGATGTGTTTTAAATATAAGAAATATTTAAATTTAAAAGCTCTCTTATATTAATAATAATAGGATAGTTAAATGATTTTCTTTTGTAATGTTAACAATTATTGGTTTAGAAAGACAATGTGATATGTTATTTATTTATCTGAAAACTATTTACATGTTTATACAAATTATTCTGTAATATTTTTGGCCTAATATAATTTCATGTACAATTTGCTATATATTTATTCAAATACTTTCTCAATTTTAATCTCAAACGATGAATGCTATGTGATGTGATATAACTTTGATCAAAGATTATAATGTATTTTTGAGCACTAGCAATGATTATTTAAAAATAGAAGATTATGTTATAAATTAAGAACAAAAAATACAAAATCTCATAGTTTATGGTCTTGAATCAAACAATTTTAGATTTATGAGAAATAAAGAATATTAGTAAGATGAATTAGTTATAAGAGTTATAAAAGTTTGTTATTTATAGTTAGGAGTTATAAAATTGCCATCACATCACTTTTTTATTTATTCATACAATTGAAATAGCATTAAGTGGATGATTTTGCTCAGTATTATATGATGTTTTTCTGTGTGTTATGAAAATATCATTCTATTTATATTCATGTTAGGATACATGCTACATATAGAATAATTACAAATAGTTTAAAAAATAATTAATATCAATATTTTTACACATATGCTAGTCATTTTTGAAAATATTACAAAACGAATAATAATTACTCTATCGACACAGCAGTAGTGTTGGAATTTTATATGATGTTCTATAAAGTAGTATGCCTTCAATATAAATTAAAAATCAGAGGAGTATTTATTGACTAAACACTGAATTGTAAATATGTGTATAAATTAATTAGTACAATTATTAAAAAATAAATATATATATATAATACATAAAATAATATTTTCACTTTATGTTTTTAATAAAACTTCCATGGGTAGTACTGCCATAATGCAAGTCCGTAAGCTGAGTTAACTCGATTCAGGGAAGAATAGTGTGAGAGGTTTCTCATTGCCATCTCACACTGCAATTTCATTACTTGATGCAGGTTGTCCAGAGCAAGATTTGAACTTACGACCCTGTCCACACAAGTCCACGAGCTTGACTAAAACACCATGGAACAATCAAAACTACCACACTACATATAATATAAATAATAATTTTATTTACATTCTTGTAAATAATAAATATAATTTTATACACAAAAGCAAAACGTAATCAAGAAATTGATGGGCAAAAAATTTACTGGTAAAAATTTATTTAAAACTATGGTGACTATACGACCCAGTTTGGCCGGGACAGTCCTGGATTTGCAGCTTGTGTCCTGGGTTTTCCTAAAAACAATAACTGTCCCGGATTTTGATTGTTTCTTTCTCCCAGATTGTTTAGAGCTTTTAAATATTATAGGTAAATTTTCGCAATTATAATAAAATTACAACGCAAAATACCAAAAATTATAAAAACAAACTTTTTGACTGTCTGGCACAATTGTACTTACATTTACTAACAATAAGTTAATTATGAAGAAATTGAACAGAATTTTATGCAAGGTTTGAATAAAAAAAAACGTTCAATTATCTTGAAGTTTAATTGAATATAACATAAAATCGAATAAAAAGTCCTACTAAAAGTTAGTTTCAGTACCACTAAAAAAATTTGATTCTTTTTAAAAAAAACTGATTTTTAAAATACATATCTATCTTTAAATAATACATATATGTATAAGGTCTCTTTGGATTCAAATCACTTAAAGGGGGTATTCTAGTGTAGAAGTTCAAAAAAATGTTTTTTTTTTGTTTCATATTTTCAAAGTTTAACTATCTAAGAATATGAGTACTACCATTTGAATTATTTTCGGAGATATGAGCATTTTACTGACCAGGTCTCCAATCTGGTTTGGCAGAGTCTAATCGGACAAAAGGCATTAGGAAGTCATTAGATCAATTTATGATAGTTTATCGTCAGATGAATTATGAATTGGATGTTTAAGTTCAGAAACTTGGATCAATAATGGATAAAAATACGTTTTTCTCAGAACAGACTTTTTCAGTGCTGTTGCCACGATTTCTCGAGTTCTACTCGACCGATTCACTTGAAATGTTGAGAGAGTCGTGTTTATAGTCCTGTCTGTAGCCCGAACTAGTATCATCCCCAAATTCCAATTTTCACTATTTTTAGAAATTTGATAGACTCAAACAAACAGAAAAAAAGCACTTTTTTTCAAACAGTCGCCCATTTGTAAAAAAAAACTCATCGCTCGCTCGGGCGATTGCGATATCATTGTAGATTAATAATCTTTTTATTTCTTTTATTTAGGATGTCTAGGAGGGCTAAAACCATGTCAAGACGAGGGGCCAATTTTTTTGAGACCCCCCACTTCATCTGCTGCAGCTTTTTTTCAACTTTTTTCAATTTTTGTTTTGTATTTTAATAATATTAATAAACAAGTGGTAAAAAAATTGATAGTAAAAACTAGGGTAAAAACATTCATTGCTTTCTTTTACGGCACTTTAAAAATTACCTAAAATTGAATGAATCCATTGCTCTACACTAGAATACCCCCTTAAGTTCTTCCACCTCCATCACGGATTAGCATAATTATATAATTATAAAGTTGCTAGGACGGTTTTTATATAAAAAATATAATATATATTATATATTATATAATATATTCTAAAAAAAAGTGTTTTTCTTTTGTTTACAACTTTCATAATTAATGAGAGGGTGATTTCACTTGTTTTTTGTTTAATTTTATTGAATTTTTGTGTTTGACATCAGTCAAAAATCGAAATTTGGATTAAAGTATTAAACGAAATAAAAAATATGAAAAAATATATGTTGGTAAGTGCAAATTAAGTGGTATATAGATTAAGTATATATTAAGTGATATTTTTCTCTTAAAAGAAGATAGAAGAAGATTTTACGTTTTCAGTCAATAGTTTAGATGAATTTTATATGACAGTTGGTTTCTATTTTATTTTGGCTCCAAACCATGTGTGAAAAAATAATTAAGCGAATAAATATCTTGAAGTTTAAGTGAATAATATCATAGATAAGTAAACAGAATAATATTATATCCTAGATAATAGAATAATATATAGTGATAATGATAAATAATAATATATAATGATTATATATTCAAATTGTGTCTAGGGTGAATAATCTTGATTTTAACAGTTTATGGCGAATGGTGCCAACATCCAAAATAAACCGAACGCAATATCACAAATCATCAATTGGCGAACTTCACTCTGTTGCGTCTGAACTCTTTTGTCATTTTATGTTGTGTTTGTTCATTTGCTACAGCCGGTATGGTAAAGATTCCTAAGGAGGAATTTTAGACTGATTACTCGCTAATGCTTTGTTGTCTTATTACATGTTGCTTGTAAACATTTAATCGGTCTTATTAGTTTTTAAAATAATTCATAATAATGGCGAGTGTTTCATATCAAATTTCGAATCTTTTGGAGAAGGTACGTTGGATATTGTACAAGAGAATTAATATTCTAGATAATGTTATTTTCTTAAACTTGTTGATTTACTTCGAATATCTTTCTCAAAACACATGAAATTTTCTTCGTTTCCAACGCAAGCATTTTCATCAAATAAAACTTGCAAATAGGTTATAGTTTTTCATTTACTTTTAGATGGCCTCCAATGACAAAGATTTTCGATTCATGGCCACTAATGATCTTATGAGTGAGTTACAAAAAGATAGTATAAAGCTGGATGATGATTCCGAGAAGAAAGTTGTACGTATGGTTCTACGACTATTAGAAGATAAAAATGGTGAAGTTCAAAATTTAGCAGTGAAATGGTGAATATTATTATAAGCTTAGAATAAATAATACAACTAAGACAATGAACAGTTGTATAATATTTAAATCATTGCTTTAAAGTTGGGTTTTGCTGCGAATATTGCATATTTTGTGACATCACAAAATGGCTTCATAAATGAACTTGCAACCTTTATGATTGCAATAATAATAATTGATATCTCACTATAGAAAAGATTCTGGGTACACTGAGACAAAACATTGTCATAAAAGAACTATAATCAATTATACTTGCACATTGATGTGATTTTTGAATTATCTTAATGATTTCACTATTTTCTTATAAGTAAAAAAAAAACAATGCTTACATTCTTGACATAAGCTCAGAGTTATTCTATATTCATAAATTTCATTTTATTACCATGATCAAGATGTATTTTATAACATTGTGATAAAGCAGTAATAAGTATGTGACAAAATTTCTGTGAATTCATTGTAAATAAGTAAAATATCACATTAAAAAGTTTTAAAGAGCATAGTTTACATAAGCTTTCAACAAAAGAAGTTAAATTCTTATAGTTTAAAAGGTTTTTATTGACTTTTGTAAATAATGATAACTTTCTTGTTTTTAGTCTTGGTCCGCTAGTGAACAAAGTGAAAGAATGTCAAGTTGAAACAATAGTAGATTCCTTGTGTGGTAATATGGTTTCAAGTAAAGAGCAATTGAGAGATATTTCAAGTATAGGACTAAAGACTGTGATTTCTGAGTTGCCACATTCGACTGGCACTACAGGTCTTGCTGCTAATGTATGCCAAAGAATTACTGGTAAACTTAGTACAGCCATTGAAAAGGTTAATACAACTTAAAAGTTAAAATATGAAAAAGTATTACACTATATAATATGTTCCCACATTCAGCAAGAAGATGTGTCTGTACAACTGGAGGCATTAGATATTTTATCAGATCTGTTATCAAGGTTTGGAGAATTGTTAGTACCATTTCACACATCCATTCTGCGTGCTTTAATGCCTCAGTTAGACTCTCCGAGACAAGCAGTAAGAAAACGTGCTATTGTGGCTTTATCACATGCTTTAACATCTTGCAGTCCAGCATTATATAACAAGGTATGTCACTCTATATAAATATCATTCGCTATGTGTGTATGTATGTATGTATGTACATACATATATACATATGAAAGTATATATATACATTTGGCTGTATATATACATACATATATATATATATATATATATATATATATATATATAACAAGTAAAACAGTTTAAATAAGCTTTATTTATCCATACGTTTTGATCTACATGGAGACCGTCATTAAGTGCGACTACTAGAGAGTTTTTATAATTGATTTAAAAAAAAAAAAATGTAAAGATATAGGACTTACAGTTAAATACTTAGAACATTACACTACACTAATTAATACCCAGCTAATAAAAAGTGATGTAATTATTATTAAAAATTATTAATTTGTTATTATAAAACAAAATATAACAAACAAAATTTATATTTGAACTATTGATAGTTTGGTATTACATTTATGTTTAGTGTAGTGAACTGTTAATTTTTGTCTGTGATTATTTATCTGTAAGTCTTTACATTTATTATTATTATGTATATTCCGTATAAACGTATGGATAAATTATGTATATTTCCTAATTGTTTTAGTTTTTATTGTTACTTGCTGCTAGTGCCCTAATCAACACACTCTTAATATGTATCAACACCAAGTTTACATACTCCATATATATGTATAGATATATATGTAAGTTTTTATATAGTGATTCATCAAAGAAAAAAAACAAAGATTTATAAATTAATCTTTAATTCCAAGCATTTTGACGTTCAATTTAATGTCATCATCAGTGGATCTAAAAACAGTGAAAAAATTGATATAACCAGGTAATTATAAGATTTGTGGGTTGGTATAGAAACTATAAATTTAAGAGAAAAATTAACAGAACAGCTACACTGAACAATAAAAAGATAATAAAAGAATGCATGAGAGGCTGAACAGCTTTAACAAGTTTTGGTACCTAAAACTGTTAAACCAACTGTTTACAACATTACAGTAAAAAAATTTACAATGATGATATGCTTTTATACTATATACATTTATACTACATACTTACATGAATACATATATGCATATGTACACAAAAGTACATATATACACACATACATAAATGCCATGATAACCATGATAACAGACCATATCAAAAATTTCAAACACTCCTTTGACTCTTATAATGCCCCTATTCTCTACCACGAATGGAACACCATTTAAATACGTGTTGCAGAATCTTGTTTCATCACCTTGGACAAATACGCTGTAAGCAAAACAAATGATACCTCTTTACTCTGCGATAATTATCAAGTACTACTCAATAATGTTTGTAAATTTATCTCCTCTCGACAAAACTAATTAATTAAAATTTCAAATTTAAACTGACGTAAAAAAGGCCATACAAATCTTGCCTAACATTACCAGTTCAATTTCAGCCATGAAACCCGAGCCTTACCTACCCACACACAGCAAATTTTGAATGACCCTTAAAAATTTACCCACATGTGTTTTAGATGAGCCTCGGACTCTATAGCATGTACAAGTTGTTGCAGAAATTACTTAACTTTCTACATTTTTATCAAAAAAAATATCATTATTCTTTATATAAAAAAATTTATATAAAAAATATCTACACTTTATATAAAAAAAGGATAAAAATTCATTGTGTTAAGTTAGTTGTGTAAATGTTAGTGCTAATTTGTGTGCTGTGTACACATCTTTAGATGTAAGTTGCCAAAGTTGTATACATATACATATGTATATATATGTGTGTGTATATATATATATAATGTGTGTGTGTATCAGGGTGGTCCTTAAAATGATCATTTTCGAATTTTCTTGCTCCCAGGGGCTCAAATGGTTCCAAATTGATAAAAAACAATTCTCTGAAAGTTTTAGCTCTTAATATTAACGTTTAGATAGAGTGCAATTCAATCAAACTTCGTATGGAAAGAGCATTTAAAAAGTTTTGAAAATGTAAAAAAAATGTTTTAGGTATAACTTAGCGACAAATGAATGAGTTTTATTCATTCATTTGCTCGCTAAATTACATCTAAAAAACATTTTTAAAATTCTTGAAAATTTTTTCATGCTATTTCCATACAAAACTTTGATTGAATTGCGCTCTATTTAAGCATTAATATTAAGAGCTAAAACTTTTAGAGAATTGTTTTTTATCAATTTGGAACCATTTGAGCCCCTGGGAGCAAGGAAATTCGAAAATGACCATTTTAAGGACCACCCTATAGTGTGTATGCATATATGTATGTAATATATGCTTGTGAATATGTGTATATATATGTATGTGTATATGCGTATACATGCCAATGTATATATGTACATGTGTGTATGTATGTACTTTTGTGTACATATGCATATATGTATTCATATGAATATGTATGCGTATATATGTATTTATTTATATGTATATATTTTTCATATATTTTTCTATTTATTATCTAGTTTCTATCATTATTACCTCTACATTCTTTTATCTTTTTGTTTTAAGTGTTGTGTTAATTTTTCTATTATATTTATAGTTTCTATACCAACCCACAAATCTTATAATTACCCGGTTATATCAATTTTTTCATTGTTTTTAGATCTACTGATGATGACATTAAATTGAATGTCGAAACATTTGGAATTGAAGATTAATTTATAAATCCTTGTTTTTTTCTTTGATGTTTTGCCCTATAAGAACTTACTCTTATCTAATCTAATAGTCGTATATGTATATTCATTCACTACATATTTTATTCGCATTTTTTTTATTACTCACTTAATTTATTCTAATTAATATAATAATTACTTAAGAAATTAGTATTTTATTTGTATATTGTGTGCATTTATATCCGAAATATATTTTGTTTCTATGCATTTGTCCATTTTACTTATCATTACTCTATTTTTTGCTAATTGTATTACATTTATAGGTAGTGGAACATTTATTGACTGGATTGGAGCAGCATACTTCTCCTGGTAGTGTCAGAACTTACATCCAATGTTTGGCGTCCATTTGGTATTTATATAAACTGTTATTAAAATAATTTAATATAAAGTTATAACATTTTTTCTTCATGATGATTATATACATGTATAATTAAGCATAATCTTATGTTATTTTATTATGAATTTTGTAGGATTTTTTCAACTAAACTCTTATTAATTTATCAGCAATCAATTAATTCTTATGGCTAAATATAAGGTTTTATCTACTATATATTGTTATTGTAATAGTTATGCATGTTCTTTCTATTAGCCGTCAAGCTGGTCATCGTTTGTGTGGACACATGGAACGTGCAATGGAATTATTAGTTCAATACAGCCGCGAAGAAGATGATGAATTAAGGGAGTATTGTTTACAAGCTTGTGAAGCTTTTGTGAATAAATGTCCGGAACCAATTCATCCACACATACCTACAGTAAGTTACAAAGATAAATATTTTATTTAATAAAGAAAAATTATGAAATTCAATTATTTATCTTCAATAATGTAATGTTTCTTTTTAGATAACTGATTTATGCTTATCATACATTAGCTATGATCCAAATTACAACTATGAAGCAGATGATTCAAATAATGGTGGTTCAAATGAGTTCACTGATAGCTCAGCTATGGATACTGAAGATGAAAATGACGATGGTGACAGTGAGGAATACAGTGATGATGATGATATGAGCTGGAAAGTTAGAAGGTCAGCAGCAAAATGTTTAGAAGCTGTCATAACAAGCAGACCAGAATTGATGGACGAATTTTATAAGGCTGTTAGCCCAGTACTAATATCCAGATTTAAAGGTGTTATTTATATGTTTTTTCTATTTTTTTTATTATTTGTAAAGAGCAGATATTATTTTCTTTTTCCCAATTTACAGAAAGGGAAGAAAATGTGAAGTCAGATATTTTTCATGCTTATATTGCTCTTTTGAAAGCCACTAGGCCCAGCGAAGATAACAGTCTAGAAACTGAACGCATGGAGCAACAAGATAGCCTTTTATCACAACTGCAAGAACAGGTATATATTCAAGTAAATTTATATATATATATATATATATATATATATATACTATAGTATAGTATAGTATAAAAGCATATCATCATTGTAAAAAAATTTACTTTAATGTTGTAAACAGTTGGTTTAACATTTTTAGGTACCAAAACTTGTTAAAGCTGTTCAGCCTCTCATGCGTGAGAAGAGTGTGAAGACCAGACAAGACTGTTTTCTTCTTTTAAGGGAATTACTCTCTGCTCTACCTGGAGCTTTGTCTGAGCACATCAATATATTGATGCCTGGTATACATTACTCTCTTGGCTGTGAAAAAACTACTACAAGTAACATTAAAATTGATGCGCTTAGTTTTCTCAATATTTTACTTTGTTCGCATTCACCAAAAGTTTTCTATGCCCACATTAAAGACCTCTGCGCATTGGTTGTAGTAGCAGTTTCTGATCCTTTTTACAAAATAGCCACAGAAGCTCTTTTAGTTTTACAACAGATTGTTAAGGTTATTCGGCCAATGGAAAATTTAGATGTGCCATTTCAGTTTGCAAGTTTAGTTCCTAATTTATATAAGTCAACTTTGCAAAGATTAAGGACACCAGAGGTGGATCAGGAAGTCAAAGAGAGAGCAATTGCTTGTATGGGTCAATTGATTGCAAATTTGGGAGATTTCTTAAAACCTGAGTTAGATACCTGTTTACCAATTTTCTTAGAAAGATTGAGAAATGAAGTCACAAGACTGAGCACCGTAAAAGCTTTGACAGTAATTGCATCATCACCATTGCAAGTAAATTTGTGTCCAATTCTGCCTGATGTGATTCCAGCTTTAGGCAGTTTTCTACGTAAAAATCAAAGAGCATTGAAGTTAAATTCTTTAACACTGCTAAATACAATAGTTTTAAATTACTGCCACTGTTTTGAATCTGGCTTATTGCTTACTGCAATTGGAGAAATGCAGCCTTTACTCAGTGAATCAGATTTACATGTAACTACAATGACACTAACGGTTTTAACATCTACTGCACAAAAAATGCCATCTGCTTTGATACATGTAAATGAATACATTTTACCAGAAGTCTTACAACTTGTTAGGTCACCTTTACTTCAAGGTAGTGCTTTGAATAGCACTTTATTATTTTTCCAAGCAGTAGTTGCTGCTAATTTACCTAAACTAGGTTATCGTGACCTATTGAGTATGTTAGTTGCACCAGTACTTCAAACTGGCAAAGTACAGCTTCATAAGCAAGCATTCCATTCAATGGCACGTTGTGTTGCTGCATTAACTCTGCAATGTCCAAATGAAGCTGTTCCTGTGGCTAAAGAATTACTACAAGATGTGCAAAGGCCCAGAAGTGATTCACATTTAGTGTTTTGCTTGTTGACAATTGGAGAAATTGGCCGACATATCGATTTGAGTGTAATTGAGCCTTTGCCAACCGTTTTATTAGAAACATTTTCTACGCCTTCTGAGGAAGTAAAAGGTGCAGCAAGCCATGCATTGGGAGCAGTTTGTGTTGGGAATTTAGATTATTATCTTCCCTTCATACTGCAAGAAATAGAAGCACAACCGAAGAAACAGTATTTATTATTGCATTCATTGAAAGAGGTTAGTAAAAGAGAAATAATTGAAAAATTTTATCATTAAATTTCATGAAAAATTCTATGAGGGCAGTGCTTCAAATATTTAAAATATTGCTTTTTTTTTTGTTTAAATGTTACTTGGATTTATAATGCATATTTATAATATAATTGCTAGTGCTTTTTATAATTTAATTCTAAATATAATTTAAAAATCTGTCAACTATTATATTAATAATAGGCTGTTAATCATGTATCACAATTTTTAAATAAATAAAATTATTTCAGGTGATCACTTCGCTTTCTGTGAGTCCTGAAAAATTATCCCGGCTTCTACCTTCGGTACCATCAATTTGGATGCAACTTTTCAGACACTGTGAATGTTCTGAGGAAGGTTCTCGCAATGTAGTGGCTGAATGCTTGGGAAAACTTGTTTTAGTTGATCCACAAAATCTTTTGCAAGAATTGCGACAAGCACTTAATAGTCCATCTGCACTAATGAGAACAACAGTTGTTACTGCAGTGAAGTTTACTATATCAGATCAAGTGAGAAAAATAATATTATTACCATGTAAATCATATTACAGTGCAAATTTTTTATTAAAAAAATAGAACATTAAATAAATTGCTAGTACATGTTGATAATAGAAATGTAAACATAGTTCATCTTATGGAAGATATAAGCTATTTTTGAAAAATTTTATTTTAAAATTCAACTCTATTTCATATAATATTTTAAATAAAAAACTAAATTTAAATAAAACTTTAGGGACAAAAATATTAATAAGATGAATTATTAATTCTCTTTGTTTTAACATCAGCCTCAAGCTGTAGATCCATTACTGAAACAGTGCATAGGACAATTTTTGAGTGCATTGGAAGATCCAGAAGTGTCGGTTCGACGTGTTGCCTTAGTAGCTTTTAACTCTGCCGTACACAATAAACCCTCATTGGTACGAGATTTATTGGTATCATTACTTCCCCAGTTATATGAAGAGACTAAAGTTAAGGTTAGTGCAGTTATATATATACTACAAAATATTTACAAATCCAAGACTATATATATGAGTCTGAATTTGGTGTTGACATATGTATTAACAAAGTTTAATAATTAATCGCCCATGAAATCAATAAAAACCTAAATTTCTTTGAAAAATTTGCTATACATTCATATATTCTGGCTATAATCCCAGCCTTCATTCAGTGGAAACTAAAAATAAAATTTAAAAACTAAAACAATTAAATTGAAAAAAAAAAAAAGAATTATAAAGAGTAAAAAGTTCTTACAATTATTTAATGTTGGTGTTAAAACAGAAAATTCAATAATCGATGGTATCAAGATATGGTAATGAACTACACTATGTAATATAAAAATTTAACTTATAAAAAAACAATATTACACTAACTTAAAAAATCACAAATAGTTAGTGTGCAATATATGTGTTGTCCGTAAACTTTTAATACTTTCAACACAATATAGACTTTTTTAACCAGACTGTACTACAATTCAAAGAAAACCTTTGTATTATTTTTTATTATTTTTGACTGTTGATAACAATAGAGCAATAAATAAATGCAAAACACTAAAAATGTGCACAAAGGTTTTGCAATTAGTTCCACACAAGTATAGAATCATGATAAAAATATTTATTTAAGTCATTTTTCCATTATATCTTTAACTGGTTTACGAACAACACATATATTACACACTATCTATTTGTGACTTTTTTAAGTTAGTATTTTGTGAAATATTGTTTAGTTGCAAATTTAATTTTTATATTACATAGTGTAGTGCATTACCATATCCTGATACCACCACGGATTATTGAATTTTCTATTTTAACACTAATTGTAAGATAAGCTAACTGTGTATGTACTTTTCTTTTTACTCTTTTTTTTTTTTTTTTCAAATTCAATTGTTTTAGATTTTAAATTTTATTTTTAGTTTCCGCTGAATGAAAGGTAAGAAGCCGATGGATGTAAAATAATTTTTATATATATATTATATATATATAGTAATAATTAGATGGCAGATAAAATATAGTACAATTCATAGTTTTTATGAACAGAGTTTAAAATCACAAACTATTATATTTTTTATCTTCTGATTTAATTCAAAAATATTGTACAAATAGAAGAATGTGTTTTAATATTCTAATGAATTTCATTCTTCAATTTTCATAAAGAATACATAATCCGGTTGAAGTAATCTGTTCAACAATTTGGAACAAAAAAATTAAATGCAACTATAGAATTATACCCAAAATGGAATTTGATTTTAACATATTCAATATCTTAAAGAAAAAACTTTATATAAGTTAAATGATAGTGGAAATGAATTGTAACGAAATATGTGTATTAATAATAAGAAAGATTGATACTATATTAAGGCCTGTTTTACAAATGTTAAAAGAATATGTATTTTAATTTATTGCAATATAAATTTAATTAAATTCAATTATAGAAAGAACTAATACGGGAAGTAGAAATGGGACCCTTTAAGCATACTGTTGATGACGGTTTAGATATTAGAAAAGCTGCATTTGAATGTATGTACACATTACTTGAACAAGGGCTGGAAAGAGTGGATGTGTTTCAGTTTCTGGATCATGTTCAAGGAGGATTGCGAGATCATTATGATATAAAAATGTTAACATATTTAATGACTGCCAGACTGGCGCAGCTATGTCCTAATGCTGTATTACAAAGTAAGTTTAGTAAAAGATAAGTAAATTTTAAACTTTATTTTGAACAATATTTTTATATACTTGATAGTGTCAATTTTATTTTATTTGTATTATACAATATAGATTATAAAAGAAATGTTTAACAAATTGTATCTGAAGTAATCAATCATAATGCTATCAATTCCTTTAATTTAAATTTGTATATTTTTTTATTAAATTTAATCATTTGATTATTAACTAATTACTTGATAATTAACAATATGAATAAATGAAGGGTTGGAGCAACTTGTTGAACCATTGAGGGCCACCTGCACACTAAAAGTAAAGGCAAACTCAGTTAAACAAGAATATGAAAAACAAGATGAATTAAAAAGATCTGCCCTTCGAGCTGTTGTTGCTTTATTAGCTATTCCAAAAGCAGGTATGCATGTAATATTCTTGTTTTATTGTTAACTAAAGAAGAGTTTAATCTATTGCAAATAAATATTTTTTTATAAAATAAAAATATAACTTTGCCTATGAAATAGTTTTAAGTTCTAAAAATGTAAAATATCTATACCTATCTTTAAAATAACATTTAGTTCTAGTCAATATTGTTTATAAATGTTTGAAATGATGTTAAAAGTAATGTTATATATGTTTTACATATTTAATACTAATACTATGCCGAATATAACATTTTAATAATACAATGCAATTACCCCAACGTTATACAAAAAAAATCAAAATGCAATTATTTTTTTAATAATAAGATGATATTAATATAAGAAAACAATACTTTTATGCAATATTAAATGATTTTTAAAAATAATTTCATATTTTTGCAGATAAAAATCCTCATCTTAGTGATTTCTTATCCTTGATACGAGCCTCCTCAGATTTACTACCTTTGTATGAGAGTGTACAGAAGGACACCACACTAAATTGTGAGCAGAATAATCAAATGGATCAAAGTTAATAACTTTGCATTCTAAGTTTTAAAAATTCTTTAAGTTATTGCAATTATTGCACTCATTATTGTTAGAAATAAGCTATTAGTATATTTAAGTCATAAGAATTTATTCAGACTGTACATATTGTTTTGAAAGGGAAAAAAAACTGAAAATATTTCATTCTTTATATGCAGTTCTTTATGTTTAAAAACTTTCACATCTACACTTTCTATGTTTTGAACTATTTAAAATATTTCTTATAATTTTGGATATTTTTGTTGTATTGTAGTAGACGATATAGTAGGAATATTAGATATTTATCTGAATCTTTTTTAATTTGTCTTCCTGAATCATTATGTAGGTATGCA